>NW_017803976.1:468064-500850 GCF_001625305.1 Branchiostoma belcheri
CACGCTGACGAATCTGATGAATTCAAGTTACCTGAATAACAAGCAGAGGCAATTGCAATAACCAAGAAGGGAGATATTCAATTATTAGTGTAATTTCTAACGTTTCCACGATGTTTATTTTTGCTGTGAATTTCGCTGTGACCTCTCTACCGCAAATACAAGTTCGACCTTCCAGCCGGATTTGCATTTCCGTGGATTGGATAACATTGTACGACCTTTCACTGAGCGCTACCGATCCGGACAAATGCCTATCATCACATACAACGGAATTGTGCGTTTTCTCATTGATTATGGAGATCTTGAAAAAGTATTGCCAATACCTTCTTTTTCTTTTCTTCTGCTTCCATGCTCTTCGCTGCTGGCACATCTTTCCTTTGATAGTAATTGCGATATGGCCAATCCGTCCATTCTTCCCTTTTTGAGTACGTGTCCTTGTTTTCCTTGTGTAACCAGCATTTGGATGTCTTGGTTTCCTCATCTGTATCGGCAGGTCGGTAGTTGAAGGACTTACAGACCGGGTTGACACCGTCATAGTCCCCATAACCCTCCAGACATCTGCGGGCGCACTCTTCGACGCCGATTTTCTCGTAGCCGGCGCCTTCAATAAAAGTTGTTTCATCACCGAAATAACGGCCTTTCTCCTCGCTAAAGAATTTGCCGACTTCAGCTGAAGGACAAGTGGAGAAAATGGGATATGATCATCATACATGAACATGAAGGATATTCAATTCCCGTGAAAGTAAAGATATACAATACACTACTCGAAACGTGCTTGACAGAAGATTGCTTGACACAGTCATATAGTCCTTATAATCCTCCAGACATCAGCGGGTGCACTCTCCGTACACAATCTCGTCGTAGGCCTTGATGAATGTAGATATATCGCCGAAAAATGGCCCTTCTCCTGCTGAAGAATCTCATAGCTATGATTTCAGCTGAATAGCAAGTGAGAGACAACTTAAAAACATTAATCACCACACACACACAAACACACACACACACACACACACATAAACGGATGGTCAATAGACTCAAAACGATCACAACAGCAAAATGACTTCTTCCAACAGTATACGTACAAGTGGACAGTAATGAAATACACAACTGCATCTATTGCCAATACGTATACCTGGAATCTTCTCCGGTTTTTGCTGTGTCGCAACTGCCTTCTTTTTCTGATCACCTGAAAAAAAAATTTAAAATAGTAAACATTCAAAAAGGTCCTTTTGGTAAAAGCATACTTGCTAATTACTTTCAGATCTGTTGGTGTGGTTGAAAGCTGGACCGATTCCAGCAGTGACGTGTCCAATGAAAGGTCAGTAATTTTGAGTCATTATAAGTTCTGCCTCAAAATCCAAGGGATTTGGACTCGCTACAAGAAACGTAGAACATGCGGTGTCCGTGCACTCGTGCCCATCCTAACACTCGTGTCAGTGTTTCATTGTGTATGTGTGTAAAGTATGACTGCATCGAGTGGGAGGGACACATAGAAGTGATGCAAAAATCACCATTTCTTACACTCTTCACCATGTTAATGCCACTTAATGATATTTCTTGGCAATTTATGAAATCTATATGTCACCTCAAACTGAGACCCTCAAAACCCTTTCGTCGCTTTTTACCGTGCACTACCACGGATTAAAAGGTCTTTGTTAGTCTGAGAGTAAACAGAAAATATTCAAACGGCAAAAAGACGAAGTGAACACGTTGAAGTGGAAAAGAAGTTACATGGAGAGAAGAAGCATGCACATGTTTTTCTGGCCACGCCCAACACAGAACCAGAATAGCAATTGTAGAAGGATACATTTCATCGTGATCATGAACTTACTTGCGTCACAGTTTTTCCATTTGTTAGTCTGGTAGTTTGCAGTGAAAGCACACCAGGGACGGGTATGGTCGGCGGTAGTACAGGAATTGTAGGTTTTTCCTTTGTACTTGAATGGAAAATGGCACTCTGAAAAATAAGAAAATGAGTAAAAGGCATGAGGAGGGCAACTGTTTATCGATCCGTTCCTGCACCTAAAACTATACCATGTACCACGCCAACACTTTGCCCAAGTCGATAATGATTTGGCTTGTCTATTCGAAGCTGCACACCCTGAAGTCTAGCGACCGTCTCTGCCGGGGAATAATTCGGAGGGAAAATAACTGTATGTGGGATGAAAGCATATCTCTTCAGCTACAAGACCAACTGAGTTTGGCTTCTTCAACCTCTTTAATTTTGGTAAACTTAACAGAAAAAATTCTTACTCCGAATTTAATGCCCAAAATTGGGAATTTTCATGTAGGAGACGAGGAAGAAATGGAGTTTCCGAATGTAGTGAGATTTTGTTTTCTTTGCTTGTGGTGAGGGCATTGGAGGATCAAATGCAATTACAGACATCGTTTACGGCAAGTGGATGCAAGGCAGAAACGTCAAAGACTTTCTGTTTTCAATTCCAGAACCTCTCGTTAGTGTTTTTGTTGCTTGTTTGTCTGCCTAAAATGTTGCTTATAGTAATCAATGACCATGAAGCAGATTAGCTCGCTCATGCCAGGATGTAGCAGAGCATGCGAACACACCACTGTGTGGTAGTCGCGAGTTCGAATTCAACATTTCAGCAGCTCACCTTTCCTTTCGTAGTAGCGATTTGTACATTGTAGTAGCGATGTGGCCACGTCGACCATTCGGGGCTTTTGGAGCCACGGAACCAACTAACAAACGAAGAAGTACTATCGGAAGTTTTTTTTCGTGAATTTCGCTGTGACCTCTCTACCGCAAATACAAGTTCGACCTTCTAGCCCGAATCTATCGATTTGCATTTCCTTGGATTGGGTAACATTGTACGACCTTTCACCGAGCGCTACCGATTCGGACAAATGCCTATCATCACACTCAACGGAATTGTGAGTTTTCCTCATAAATTATGGAGATTATAAAATAGTATTGCCAATACCGTCTTTTTTCTTTTGCGCTGCTTTCGTGCTCTTCGCTGCTTTCGTGCTCTTCGCTGCTGGCTCTTCGCTTGCTCTTCTTTGATAGTAATTGCGATATGGCCATTTCGTCCATTCGTCCCTTTTTGAGGACGTGTCCTTGTTTTCCTTGTGTAACCAGCATTTGGATGTCTTGGTTTCCTCATCTGTATCGGCAGGTCGGTAGTTGAAGGACTTACAGACCGGGTTGACACCGTCATAGTCCCCATAACCCTCCAGACATCTGCGGGCGCACTCTCCGATGCCAATTTTCTCATAGCCTTTAATGAAAGTATCTTCATCACCGAAATAACGGCCTTTCTCCTCGCTAAAGAATTTGCCGAATTCAGCTGAAGGACAAGTGGGGAAAATGGGATATAATCACCATACATCAACATGAAAGACATCCAATTCCCGTGAAATTAAAGATATACAATACACTACTCGAAATGTGCTTGACAGAACAAATACATCCGCTACGACTTCTATTGTCGTTGGCAAGAGAAACAACATCAACATTACCTTGCAGTTCGGCATCCCCTTGCATCTGTTGCACTCGTTTGTCCAGCTCTTTCATTTGTTGCTTGATGTTGAAAGACATACATTTTGTTTTAGTGCTGTTATACGTACACATGAAGTAGGACAAAAATACAAACGTGGTCATACCACCCTCAACTTTTCCAATTGACTGATTACACAGAGCAACTTTTACACTTCCTTCATGTAACCCAAGTCAAGACGATAATCTAATTCAATCAAAATCCGTGTTTTTTCTTTGATTTGTCAAGGAAAGTGTGGTAGACAGTTTATGTAAACTGTGCCTATTACAGTGACATGAGATACCTTCGTAGCTTCTCCTGATTGCCCTTGCTTTAGTTCATTCAGCTGCTTGTATAAGTGTTCCTTGTAGCCTTCCGCCTTCATCTTACCCAGACACTGCCCCTTTGAGCAGTCTGATCGCTGGTACGTGTGGCCGTCACATTTTTCTCCCCGAACGCTGTCACGAGTCCGATAACACATCTTCAAATGCTCGTTACATGCGCCCCAGGTACTCCACGTGGTGCATTTGGTGGTGACCACCTCTAAAATTGACACAACACGATAGCTTCATTATTTTCGGAGAGCCAACCTAAAATTAGACGCTCTTTCTAGCAGTATCTGATCAGAAAGGTAGAAAATACTTTGCAGTTGACGTGCGTTCATTTTGACGACACCTCTACAGCACCGTCGTCACATTTTCATGAGCTGACGGTGGATGCAAGGTACTCTTGACGGTGCTGGTAGTTACTCTTGCTGACCTGTTACGTCGTGTGTATTTGAAATCCTTCACAAACTTAAAATGCGTCCAATTGACGGTTCTGAAGATTTATATGTGATAAGGGTCTATGCAGGAGCCACTCACTTTTTTATTCAGAAATATACAACGTGTACCAGTAACAGGGCTGTGGCGCTGCAGGCTCAAGAAGTTTATAACTTATTTTAACAGCGCCACACAACACAACACGTCAACAAAATACACAGATACACAGAGTTGACATAACAATGTACCGAAGTCCCACCAACCCAAGACATTAAATAATACTAATGCTAACCTGGTTATAAAAAAATTAATTGAACATGAGTGACTTCTATGGCTGATTGAAGAGAAGAAAATATCACCGTCAATCTAAGGATTACATATTGACCTTCTATATCTGATTGGCGGAAGCATATCCGCAAATCAAAGCTAGAAGGGCTGGAAGAAAAAAGTGAGCCACTCACTTGGGCATGGCTGGACTTTACAATCCTCGGTTTTGTCCTGTTCCTGCTTCCCCATTTTTCTGGTCCTCCTCCTGAGCCCCTGACCGCACGTTGTGCTACAGGACGACCACGCACCCCAGGATGACCACTTCGGCTGGGGTTTGGCAGGCGGTACAGGAGCCGGGGGTGGGGGCGGAACTGACGGTGTAGAAATACGTACGTGTGTGAACGTGTGTGAACAATGACTTACATTGAATTAATACATTAAGATTACAACTTTGATACTCCTTGTTATGTGAATGTCACTCCTTACAGATTACTGAGATAAAGTGGACGTGATTTTTAAACACTGATCGTGACAAGAATGACTAGAATTATTGTACCAGAGAAATTCCTTTCGACAAGCCGACGACAACACGGACAGCCATGGTTCCAATGCACTTTTTATTTCTCTATGCTGATTTTGTTTCCAAGTTTGTCATAAATTCAACATAATTTTGTATGTTTTATTTATTATGATTATTGCTAAGAGTAATTATTGTTGTAATTATTATGTTATTATTATTTGTTATTTTTATTTCATGTGAACTCCAGGAAGAATATTATGGAATTAATCAATGACATACTAATGGAGATCGAAATAAATAAATAAACAAACAAACAAACACCACGGTTTAACGTCCCGACCGAAGGACTGCAACCCTTGCCAGTACCGTGCAACTGCAAGTCAAATGGGCGAAAACGGCCGGGATTTAATATAATTGTCGATTGTCCACACATACCACACACACGAAAGGCCATGGTGAGGCAAACATACCCGGACATGCCTGAGTGTTACACGGGCTTTTCTCCTGGCTGATGCCGTCGCAAGGTGACCCTCGTTCCGCCTCCAGCTGGGTTTCCTCCACACAGTCGGCGTCTTTGCAGTATTTACAGTGTCTGGACCTGACCCTGACTCCAGTCCCACATATCACCGAGCATGGAGTAGACTCGCCCCAGCTGGTCCACCGGCCTGTAGAAAAAAATTTAATTCATCAATTTCACACTTCCCATAATGCCTAGTAACGGTCACGGATATGCAGGGATATGACGTAAGACCCCCCCCCCCTTCCTCGATGTAATATTTCCAACAAATTCTATCGACAAACTGGCCAACTATTGTTTTGAATTATTTATCTAGTATAAAGCACATGCCATAATTGCATTTTTGTTGGAATTAGAGAAAATGACGTACCTTCTATCGTTCCACCTTCTACCCAAGACTCTCCTACTCGGTAATGCATGCGACCGTGCGAGTAGGAGAGTCAGGAGAGTCTTCGGTAGAAGGTGGAACGATAGAAGGTACGTCATTTTCTCTAATTCCAACAAAAATGCAATTATGACATGTGCTTTATACTAGATAGAATTTGTTGGAAATATTACATCGAGGAAGGGGGAGGGGGGATGGTTTTATGTCATATCCCTGCATATCCGTGACCGTTACTAGGCATTATGGGAAGTGTGAAATTGGTGAATACATGTGTGTACTTGCTTAAGTGGCTGAATGAAGTGTTTTCAAATTGTAAATAGTTCATTGTAGAATGTAGCATGAATGTACACACAGGTACCAACTCCCGACTGCCATGAACCAAGTCTTTACCAATATCACTGTCTCTGTACTCACATAAAAGTATGTCTGGTATTGTATTTTTATATACCTGTGTATCTAATGAGTAATATCTACTTTTTATACCCATTTTTGAATCAATGTAATATGAACTAGAGAAGTAACATTTGCAAAGCAAATGCATAATGTTTACCTTCGAACATGGTCTGCCCTGATAATTTCTACTCAAACACATTCACATAAATATCTTTATGTATGTGAATGTACTACGAGTATATGGTGACAGGAGTAGAGCAGACCATGAAATTGCAACAATATGTAACCAAACACCAGTCACCATGGAGGCTGACGTCAACAAATCATGTCATTGGCCAGGTCAGAGGTTAGTGTTTGGAACAGAAGAGGAGGAAGAAACTGAGTAAAAACAATATGTTTTTTCAGTCTATTCAGTTTTCTCAGTTTTCCTTCGGTAAACACAATTATACATCAGGAGAGTGTTCTAGTATTGCATTGCCAAAATTGTATTGAATTGTAACCATTGTTACTGAGCTGGACAGGTAGGTTACATACACCCCTGTTTTCCGACACCCTGATGTTCCACAACTCAACCTATGCTCTCACAACCTGTGTCAGAACAATGGGTGACAGAACATATGGCTATCTCCATACAGGTATACATTTTGTATTTTGTAAACTCTGGTACTGAGACCATAGAACATAGTGCCAATTGAACTTTATCATATATTTCTGCCACAATAGGACACTAGTAGGAGAACAGTACAAATTTATTTGTCTCTAATCGCTCATTCTATCATGTCTGTATTATAATGGAAAATATGAAATGTTGGAGGATGACCCGCATGTGTGTTTGACACCAATATGGCGGACGGTAAATTACATCATATGCATAGTCATATGACTGCATTATTGTACCCTGCACTGTCCCGTATAACTAGAGAAGTAACATTTGCAAAGCAAATGCATGATGTTTACCTTCGGACATGGTCTGCCCTGTTAATTTCTACTCAAACACATTCACATAAATGTATTTACATGTATTTATGTGAATGTACTACGAGTATATGGTGACAGGAGTAGAGCAGACCATGAAATTGCAACATTATGTAACCCAACACCAGTCACCATGGTGGCAGACGTCATCATGTCATTGGCCAGGTCAGAGGTTAGTGTTTGGAACAGAAGAGGAGGAAGAAACTGAGTAAAAACTTCGGTAAACATAAATATCAATGAGAACTTCGAGCAACTATTACGATGTTGTATATCGAAAGTCTTTGAAAGAATTGTTTACATGCCAGTGTCTTCTTACCTCCTGGAAAACAAACTGCTTACTGATCGGAACTCTGGGTTTTCCCCTGGGGACTCCACAATAAATTCATTGACATATCTAACTCACAATGTGCATCTTGCACTTGACAAAGGACTTGATACACGCGCTGTCTTCCTAGATATATCCAAAGCGTTTGATAAAGTCTGGCACGCGGGGTTAATTTTCAAATTAGAGCAACTAGGAATAACCGGATCTCTTCTAGCTTGGATCTATTCTTACTTAAACGACCGACAACAGCGTGTCGTGATTAACGGCACCTGTTCTGATTGGGCGCCTGTTGATGCGGGCGTGCCACAGGGCTCGCTCTTAGGCCCGTTGCTTTTTCTCGTTTTTATTAACGATTTAGTGGATGACTTGGTAACAGACGGCCGTCTATTCGCCGACGATACTTCACTGACCGAAGTTGTTAGAGATCCTGTTATTTCAGCTGATAGACTAAATCATGACCTCAAAATAGTGGAAAACTGGGCAGACCAATGGCTGGTGACCTTTAACCCACTCAAAACTGAACTTATTACATTTTCATCCAAACGTATAAAAATTGCCCACCCACCATTGTATTTTAAAGGAGTTCAGTTAATGGAAGTCCCTTCCCACAAACACCTCGGCCTACATCTTACCCCTAATCTATCGTGGTCATTACATGTTTCAATTATAACTGCTACCGCGATGAAACGGATTAACCTTTTAAAAAGAATAGTATCCTTTGTTCCACGAAAAACTCTTGAAACCTTATATAAAGTAATGATAAGGCCATTACTGGAGTATGCCGACGTTGTTTGGGACGGATTAACTGGTAAAGACTCTGACTTAATTGAATCTGTTCAACTCAATGCAGCTCGGATATGTACTGGCGCAATGAGAGGAACAAATAGTAATAGCATCTTGTCTGAGGTTGGCTGGGAAACCATGTCATGTAGGCGTCAAAAGCATAAACTTGTAAACTTTATAAAATTATCAAAGAATTAGCACCAAAATACTTACAGGAATTGGTACCACTACAAACCCGTGACTCCACCCCCTACAGTCTCCGTACTGATCAGAATTACGTCTTAATTCCTGCTAGAACTGAGAAATTCAAAAGATCTTTTCTGCCTACTTCCATTGTTTCCTGGAATAACTTGCCATTAACTACACGAGCATCAACATCAATTGCCATCTTTAAAAAAGAGTTGGAGACGTTTTATCACAGCCCTCACACTCAACCTCACTTCTCCCACGGTCCGAGAAACCCAGCTATCCACCTTACCAGACTCAGACTCAACCGCAGTCAGTTAAACTTTCACCTGTTCCAACATCAATGTGTGCCCAGTCCTGCGTGCAAATGTGGTCACTTCAACGAAACAGCTGTACACTACTTCCTACACTGCCCACTGTACACTGACGAACGCATTGACATGTTATCATCGCTAACTAACATTCTGCCATTTGACACAAACAACGTCACCGACAACACTTTATGTTCAACCATTCTCAGGGGTAACCCCTCATTGTCGTTTGTCAACAACTGTAACATATTTGATGTTGTTTTCAACTTTACTTTGCAGACAGGACGTTTTGTTTGATTTAGTTGATTCATTTTGATTTGTACACCAGCCTACTATGTACCCTTGTCATTTCTTATTATTATTATTACTTTGTTTTATTGTATCCTTTTATGTGTGAGGAGAGGGCTGAGATAAGTTTTATAACTTTTTGCCTCATCCTCGGAAAATAAATGTGAATAAAATAAAATAAAATAACTATTACGACCTGAGTATTTGCAGACGGCAGGGCGGCAAACTTCTTCGTCCTCGCACTTCCCCGAGCAGTCGTAGTCAGTCAGACCTGTGGGATCCTCGCAGTACCGTTTCCTTTTCCTGACACCCTGCGCCCCGCAGGTCACGGAACAGGGTCCCCACTTGTCCCAGGCCGACCAGTGCGGTCTCCCTGGATCACATCACAGGAAGAAAATAGGATTTATTAATTTGCATAATTAATGTGAAAATTCTGTGACTCTCCTTATTGGTGAATGATGGGAATTTTAATTTTTATGCCTTGTGACATGTGTAAGTTACTTAAAGGTTAACACCACTATGCATATATTACGTAATGTAGAGGTCATTTGCATAATTAACGAGGATATGTTGAAATTAAGTATGACAAAGGAGAGGAATTTTACACTAAGAATATTGTCATTTGAATTTAGAAAACCATAAATTAAACTAGATTACGACCTTATTTCCACAGTCAATGAGACAAATAAAAAACATTTACAAAAACTCATATATTTCATGTAGGAGATCTCCGAATTCTTGTTTGGAACTGGAAATATATTTATTGTCGTATCTGAAGAAAGGATAAGATAAAAGAGATGTATTTCTGTTTCATGTTTAGAAACATCTAGCACATCGTCAACATCGATCCGGCAGGACCGGCACTATTGCTGAAACATTTCATTAGAAACAAGAGTTCCACGATGTCATACCTTCGCCAAATGATGTTATGATGGACGAATTATACGTTTTTACTCTTTGATTTTGCAAGTAAGAGCCTCATTTGCATGGATTATATCAGTTGACCATATTCTCCACCCAACGACAGCCTTTAACCACCAAAAAAGGCTATTCTAGTATGTCCAGATCATGAGATATCAAAACCGGAAGTTCTGCTGCAGTTGCTGAAGTATCAACAAAAGCCGCCAGGGGCCAAGTTCAATGACAATGCATCTTGGTAAAGCTTCTTGAGTTATGCTGTTCACAAAAAAAAAACACAGACAAACAGACAGACGGACAAACGCTACTGAAAACATAGCCTTCTTCGAAGGTAATAAGGAACTCGCATAAAAAATTTCAATCACGCATTCCAAACGGTATTAAACTTCAACGTATTTGGAACACTAGGAAATGTTCTGCTACAAAATTAATGAAGAATACTTGAAATGACGACGCACGATATTGGCACCTATCTCCAACATGATCAGCCTTGCACACACAGTAAATGTCGTCGCCGTTCTTGGAGTGTTCGCAGTGCCCGCCGTTCATACAGGCTATCTTCTCACAGGGGTCGTCTTTCTTCTTACAGTCCGGTAACTGTTTGGCGCCTTCTTCAGGTTGATCTGAGTAGCGGAGAACGCAAGAAATGTAGACGTCACATGTCCAGTAAGTGAGAACGCAAGAATCGCTTCCGCCACTTACCCGTAAGAAGCACGTCGGCAGAACGTACTGCGCCTGCGCAGAACCCTGTATTTTCGCGATTTTCGTTGGATTTTTGGTCAACGTTGCATTAGAATTTTGTCTGTTGCAAATGATATATTTTCCTACGTAACATTTGGAAACTACAGACGGAATGTTAACCTTATATGCGCTAGTACGACCTTATATGAGACATTCTGCCGAAGTGCTATGTACAATACATTACGGGTTTCGCGCAGGTGCAGTGCGTTCTGCCGACGTGCTCCCGTAAGATCACGTGTCTGAGCGAGAATCGCTGACGTCACGTGCCTATAAGATCACGTGTCCTACGTAATTGGTCATTCAATCCTGATGAAGGATGTAGTACGGACAACCAGGAATTTGGTAAGACTTTTAATGACTTTAAATCACATAGAGCCATGTTCCTTTAAACATATGGATGAAATCCTCTTGAAACAAGAAAACTGGTGCTACATTTTGAAACGAAAATTCCTGCGTGCGCGGATATCATCCATATAATGAAATCAACATGCTACAAGAGAAAGGGTAGGAACTTTTAGGCTACCATATTTGACCACCACGAGACAATTCTTTATTGTTAGTGAAAAACAAGTAAAGATGAAAATAAACAAACACTAGAGAAGTAACATTTGCAAAGCAAATGCATAATGTTTACCTTCGGACATGGTCTGCCCTGTTAATTGTATTTATCTATGTGAATGTACTACGAGTATATGGTGACAGGAGTAGAGCAGACCATGAAATTGCAACATTATGTAACCAAACACCAGTCACCATGGAGGCAGACGTCAACAAGTCATGTCATTGGCCAGGTCAGAGGTTAGTGTTTGGAACAGAAGAGGAGGAAGAAACTGAGTAAAAACAATATGTTTTCCTTCGGTAAACATAATAACGTTACACCGTACCCGACCACCCATCTTTACATTCGCAGGTGTACATCCTAGTGCGCATGACTGGCACGCATTTGCCGTTGGGATGGCACATGTCGTTGCCGCCATCTTCAATACACGGGTTTCTCTCTTCTGTACACAACTTTCCTTCATAGCCATCCTCACACTCACAATGGTAATCCATCCCGACTGTGGAAATATAAATAAATAATTCATGACGTATTGACAGGAGCTTTCATATCTGTTGGTATATGGCATCATGGAAAAGTTATCAATTTGGAAGCTAAGATAGACCACAGAAAGTAAATTTTATGATGACGCAGACGCAAAATTTCTTGTGTTTTTTTCTCCAAAATCAGGCGTGCGATGTCATCCATAAAAATTACTTGCTGTGGCCTAACAGAGAAAAACAAAATGTCATTCTGGCACGCAAAGTATTTTTGCAACACTGACAACAACCTTGATATTCAGGAAATGTTGTATGCAACATGAAGGTGTCTTGATATGGTACTCACTGCGTTCGTGACATTTCTTGGTGTGGGCCTTGTTGCACTTGCTGTGATTGGTGTTGCACACATTTCTGTCGTTACACCTTTTCTTCTTTTTGTCCCAAGTCCAACCAAGTTGGCAACCACACTGGTAGTCAGGAGTCTTGAAATGTCCTACTTGCTGTAACGTATCACAATAAAAGATATGTGTAATAAGCTCGGATGATTATGAAAGAGGTGATTTACATCAGGGCCCACCACCCTTCACTCAACCGCGACGGGGGCCGGCATCGTCTACCAGATACCTTTGACCCAGTGTTACAAATACAATAGGGCCACAACAAGTTCATCTTATGGATGACAACTTCCTCAGACTCCAAATCGAATGCGAAAGAGCGAAAAAAACACGGCGGCAATAAAGCAAGATTCCTACATTTCCGAAACATCGATATTTAAACAAGAAATGATACATATCTTGTGTTAAGTTTACTGACGACATCCATTTGTCACTGCACTGACATGGAACAACTTTGAAAAATAAGTTTTCAATAATTGTACAAATATGGTTTTGATTCAGTGGGAACATCACATATACACAACCGGACGTATCATCACATATAAAAGGAATGAAATACATCACTGTATCAAATTTAAAGTAATAGATAAAACATTAAATCAGAGACTTGTCTCCTCTCTTCACATTTATCTACCATCCGCGTTCCGGAATGGAAACAGACATCTTTGCCCATTTTCGTCTTGTTGACCACTATCAGTAGCCTCTACCAGGTACCGCGGATCGCTGGAAAAATAGTAGAAATTGGCCGAAATAAAGGGATAGTATACCAGAGAAGATCCAGGGCCATAGAAGCTCCAATTTCGCATCCAGCGATCCGCGGTGCCTGGTAGAGGCTACAATATCAGAGGGCAACAATTTTTTCCCCTAATCTGGCAAAAATCAATGCGCGCGCTGATGTCATCCATAAAAATTACTTGATGTCATCCATGTCATCCATAAAATTACTTGCTATTACAAACGTAATAAGATTGACACTCCATTCACTTACGGTACATTTTTTGGTTGAACGGTCTACGTAATGACAAGGGTTGCCCTTGCACGGTTGAGGGCACATGTTATAACGGAAGCCACGTTTGGGTTCCCAGTAGTTCTTTCCAAGTATGTTGCACCAGTACCTACGGTTGAACAGAGCAGACGATAAATGCGTCAACACAAGTATAACCTTGAATTCATATTCAGATTGTTCTAAATCAAATATAACTAGCCAGAAGTCCCAAACAACGCTTTGTCTAAGGCCGTGTTTAAGCGGAATCATCCAAGGCGGTTTACATGTGGTTTACCCCGAAGCCGGTTTCAAGTGGCTCCATGTGAACGCTCCGAAATCACATTGAAAGCGCCTCGATCCCAAGCCACTTCTAGAGGTGGTTTCGAATCGGTTTCCCCGCATCGCGATTTGCGTCTGAACGCAATGTGATTTCATTTTCAATGTAACTTCGCCTGGTCATGGATTACAGGGTGATATTTCTTTATTTATATGCAATACCAACTTTTACGTGGCAGCAACTTAAAGAGCAGTAATGGTCAAATAATGTGTCCGTTCTAGGGCGAGCTTCACCGCCTCTGGCGGGACCATGTCGGCATTCGGCCGAGATACGCTGGGAGGGGGGCATCAGCAAGCAGGTCGTTGACCTCTGACATTAATAACACGCCACCTTGCGTGTTTTCATCAAACAACAATATTCGCTCAAGCGAATTGTGATCGGACACGGTTTCACCAGATGTGAGGAATGTGAGTTACCCGAATCGCGGTTTGGGTGATTCCGCTTAAACACGGCCTAATACTGTACATTATGTCATCTATCAATTAATATATCAATATATAAGGCTTTTAATACAGTACTACATTCGTCTAATGTCGCAACTAAATCACTGATTTAGTTGTGACATTAGACGAATGTAGTACTGTACACAAACACACACCGCGCTACGCACCCCTGTACAATATAAACATTGATTGACCGGCTTTCAATGTGGTAAACTGTGACGTAATAATGTGATAGGTCCATTTAACTAGACGTCTTATGTAACGCTTTTTTTTTACATTTTTACATTCTACCTGTTTGAACATTCCTAACTTCGAACTTTATGCATTTATCAAAACAACATCGCAGGCTTAAACAGCCTGAATTGTGTTATAATGAATTACATAAGTTAGGCCATGTTGATTTGATTATATGGATGGCATCCTCTGGGAGCCCAAAAATTGATGCGCGCGTGCGAATAAAAAAAAGTTTTGCAAAAAAAAAGTTGTTTTCATTATGAAATCTACGTGGTCATGAAGGTTGAACAAATGGCACAGAATATGGTTTGGCGAATAATCTACTCTTCAAATTCATTTCTTTACAATTTCGTCTTTTTTCGTTTGATTTTGGTATTCTACGACATTGGTATAGTTTTTATTTATTTTTTTGTAACTTTAATTCTTGATCATTTTGCAACTGTTTTGTACGATTTACAGTATGGTTGAAAACTTTTTTTTTGGAAACGGCCGAAAATCCATGCGCGCGCGGATGTCATCCATATAATCAAATCAACATGGCCTTACAGCTGTCTGTGGCATGTGATCATTTCAGAATTAAAGGATTGACTGCTGAAATCAACAAAGTTACTCAAAATTCCTTTTCACGTGTGACAATTGTCATAAATCATCGAATATACATTGTACGGACATTTTTTTTGTTTTTGTTTTTATTCCAACATGTAATCACCAGACGTGGTGACGGCACACTCAAGCTTTATCAACTTATATTAATGCCGCCAACAACACAGGGGACAAATACATGACAGGACAATACTCATTTACACCTGAGCTAAGTGAGGAAAGTCGTGTAAAGTGCCTTTCCCAAGGGCACAAGATCGGTGGCATGTCAGGACTCGAACCCAGGACTCTTAGTTCCGAGTCGCGCACTCTGCCGCTACGCCACACGACCCCACACAACGTACGGACATTTAAATGACACATAAACAAACCAGCTGTACAGCATGGCCATGTATTCCAGCGAGACGCCCTCTTTATAGTGCCTTTTGTGAATGGCGTAGGTCGCGTGCCACTCGCATCTTCTTTTCTCTGCACAGTCTATCTCCCAGTTGTCGGGGCGATACCAAAGAGCACAAGTAGCCCCCCACCAATAACCAAACCTCCCAGGTCTGGGCATAAACCAGCCGCCTGCGAGAAGACAAAAAAATCGTAAGTTTCACTTTACTAAAGGAGCATTCTGGTCCAAAAGCATTACAATTTCTCATTACGCAGACCAATAAACTGAGATTCCGTCTTCCCGCCATTTTTTAATACACTCCTGATGACGTCATCTCGTTTCCGACTTCCGCCGAGGCAACGAGTGATTAACGTTATACATCTGACGAAGGTTGACGAGATCGACCAGAAATTTATGGTGAGTTTCTTCCTTGTGTTGGAACAAAGCCTGAACTCTGTAACTATATAGATTCTACCAACGCAGATGAGCTTTCATTCGAATAAAATGTTATGATTGAATCCGTTTTGTTTTGTTGAATTTAATACCTACATTTAAACCTTACTCACCAACGCCTTTGTTGTCACTTCTCTTTACCGCTGGCCATCCTTTGTATTTGAAGTAGTTGTATGTACTACTCAGAGTCTGAAGATGTGGGAAGTTCTCATAGTGCCATTGTTTCTTCCATTTCACCTTTGTTCTCTTCCATGTTTTAGGAACGGAATAATGTGGAGCCCTGGCTCTCCTCTTGTTTCGAGGATGACTGGGCTCTCCGTCGATGTTTTCAGGAGTAGGTACATCTGCATCGGTGGCGTGATCCCATTCCACGGCGTCATGGTCGCGAAGGAAAGACTTGGCGTTTTTCTGGTCGATTGTAATATCCTCTAGCTCCCAGCTCGGCTCGTACCCGTCGTTGTTAGAGAAAGGGGGATCGAAGGGAGAGGCTTTTGTGTTGTTGTCATCTGTCCAGGAGCCGTTGAGGCTAGCCCCGCGACTCTGAAGCCCGGGGTTTAAACTTAAGCTTAAAAGATATAACGCGAGGAATGGCGAAATGCGCATTATCATATGTTTACATGGCACGGATAGTTACCACACTGTCGACTAACGTCTGGTTCGAATGTGCTGGCTGTCGGAGAACATTGATGTTCTACTTCTATTCTAGGTTTCGAACGTTCGAGGAATAGAATGTAACGTTAGGCCACACCAAGTGGGGTTAATGGATGACGTCCGCACGCATTGATTTTTGCCTGTTCCCAGAAAAAAAGAAAGAAATTCCGCTTCCTGTTACTATGACTAAAGAGTCACGACAGAACCGCAAATCGAAAGATTGGAAGATGAAAGGGAAGAAACAGGACAGGGCAACAACTGCTGTTCTACTGATTTATTGCTGTTTTCTTGACGTATAAAAGACGTGTTCTCTCATTCAACATTTGTCGTCCCTTAGTATATTTCAAATCTCTTGGTTTTTTCGGGCATTCTTGTTTTTTTTTCGCGCACTCACATTAGGACGGAGGACGTCATCCATAGAAATAACTTGGTGTAGCCTTCTACGCGGTGAAAAAAAAAACTTGGTTCCCTTACTTACTCTACTTTCTTAAACAGCTTTTATTTTTATGTGTCGCGAGGAAACGGAGGTAAAACATAATGACAAGTCTACGGTCATTGATGGACTATTAGACTTCCCCAAAACCCGATCCAGAATCATACCAACGAAGTAAGTTCCCTTTCCCACCCCTACCAACAAGTGGTACTGCCCACGGTAAACAAAAAGGGAGCAACAAAGGGTCACGGAAATTTGACCTCTCCCACACATTGTTATGTTAGGCACCTGCAGGCAAAAATTAGAGGACGCCAACTAGCGTACACAACGGCAACGTTGCACGGCTGCACGATGAACTCGCCGTTTATTTGGTCAGGGGTTTGGGGATAATGTAGGAGAGTTTCTTGCTGTGGTCCCATAACAGGTGGCGCGGAAACAACGTCATGGAAACAAAGGTACATGTAAGAACGGCCTGTGGTGAGCAGTGTAATTTCCGTTGGGGAGGGAGGGGGGGAGGGGGGCTCTTGGAACTGGATGTAAGGCCACAACGACTTAATTTTATGGATGACACCCTCGCGCGCATTGATTTTTGCCTGTTCTCAAAAAAAAAAAAGATCACGTCCTCCGAGGCTCTGCCCTGGCTCTAGCTAGGCCTGGGTACAATATGGAGCCGGTGGTAACTCTGGAGGACGGAGCATTTGCATGTGCCGGCTTGTCGTATACCTCGCTATGTACTGCCGTAAATTCACAATACCAGCTTTGTATTCCTGTGGTTTAGTAGCATTTTTAGTTTCGGGCCGGAATATTTTTTTTTATTCGCCCGCGCGCACTAGTTTGTGGGTCTTCAGAGGATGCCATCCTTAAAATTAAGTACTGTGACCTACCGAGACAACGAAGTTTTGTCTCGCCCTATCGTAGATCTAGATATTGGGTCTAGGGGGCTATGCCGTGGTTGTCGTACGGTTTTGATGTCGCAATGTTTTCATTAAGGCAGACTGTGACAGATCCAACCACCGACAAGAAGTGATAGCCTTTACTTAAGGGTTAATGACCCGCCCCGAGGTGAATATGGTGTGATAAAGCCTTGTCAATTGCTATAACCACCTTATAAAGCCACCGAGTGAGCGCAGCTGCTTTAGCAACTGACAAGGCTTTATCATACCATATTCACCTCGGGGCGGGTCATTAACCTAACGGCTGATCATGAATTTTTCAGGACGCACGTACGACTATCCCAAGAATGTTTTTGTAATCGTAGGCCGGCGCACTACGTATGTTAACGTTACCGGATCCTTAGCAGTACCTAATATACTTACTGCAACACTGGTTGGCTTAGTACTGGCAGCACAGTACTAGTAACTACTACTCACTAGCAGTACTCAGTCCTTGCATGGTAAAAATCGGAGGCCAAAGACACTTGAGTAAACATGTTATCTAACGTTAGTATACATTAGTATACGTTAATATACATCGGTCCCGGCCCTCCCTTAGTATACATCGGTCCCGGCCCTCCCGCGAGTCGGATCGCCCGACGGCCGCATACCTCGCGATACGGAATACCCCGTGTTGTATTCTATATGTATAAAATACGTACAGTTTGGCCAAAATGTACGAGCGATCCGCTGTTTTTGTTTACATCATATACATAACGTTACAAATTTGTAGGCAAAAATTGTATACAATGTCTTGGGAGTCTTGAACTTTGACATATTACCCGCAATGTCACCAATTTCACACTTCCCATAATGCCTTGTAAAGATCACGGATATGACGTAAGACCACCCCCTGCCCCTTCCTCGATGTAATTTTTCCAACAAGTTCTATCGACAAACAGGTCAACTATGGTTTTGAATTATTTATCTAGTATAAAGCGCATGCCATAATTGCATTTTTGTTGGAATTTAATAGAGAAAATGACTACATTCTATCGTTCTACCTTCTACCGAAGACTCTCCTACTCGCACGGTCGCATTACGTATATCCCCTTCTTACGTCATATCCCACTCCATATCCGTGATCTTTACTGGGAACTATGGGAAATGGGAAATTGGTGAATTCCTTTGATGTTGAACATGAAAGGTGTCCGTGGCCGATCTGGAGTTCGTGTCCCACCGACTGCTGCCGAGGGAATGGAGAACGCTCGGCCGGAAGTTACTGACTACCATAGACCCACACTTCCCCAACGTAGAGGGCATCCTGGGTAATTTGGAATTCACCCATCAGGATGAGGGTGCGCGGAAGATGGCCTTACAGACCATGCTCCGGTGAGACCTATTAGTATTAGGCCACGCCGCCTTAATTTTATGAATGACATCCTCTGAAGACCCCCCAAACTAGTACGCGCGGGCGAATAAAAAAATCCGGCTAAAATAAAAATGCTACTAAACCAAAGGAATACAAAGCTGGTGTTGTGAATTTACGGCAGTACATAGCCATGTATACGACAAGCCGGCACATGGCTTTTTGCGGAATTTATGAGTCGGCACTGTACGTACTGTAGTACATACTGATCATGAGTTCTTGAGTCGTGGAACTTCGGTAGCCTGGGTGCCCGGCTCCGTATTGTCCATTGACTACCGAGTCCTAGAGCCTCGGTGGGCGTGATCTCTCTTCTTTTTTTTTTTTTTTTGAGAACAGGCGAAAATCAATGATCGGATGTCATCCATAAATTTAAGTCGGTGTGGCCTTAGTATCACCACTAGTGGAGTGTTAAAAAAACGCCAGCCGTGGCGATGTATGTGTCTAAAATATATCACAAATTTCCTAAACTTACAAACTGTTAACTATACAGATACAGATACGGATTTCAGTAGCAATCCATCACTGTACCGGAAAGTTATGATCATTGCAATTTTGAATTCCCTGTGAGAGTCATTAGAAATTGACGGATACGTGTATTTTTTTTTACACTCCAATGCATTTAAAGTGAAATTTTCTCTAAATATATTACATCGTTGTTTT
This sequence comes from Branchiostoma belcheri, assembly GCF_001625305.1. Taxonomy (NCBI): domain Eukaryota; kingdom Metazoa; phylum Chordata; class Leptocardii; order Amphioxiformes; family Branchiostomatidae; genus Branchiostoma; species Branchiostoma belcheri. The sequence goes on from NW_017803976.1 coordinate 487,832, forward strand.
ACACATTTTCTTGCGCTATAAGACTAGCGGGGTTCACAGTGGTATTTGGGGAGTAAAAGATCAACGTCGTTGCGCCGCAAAAACGTGTTGAAGCTGCCAAAGATACCTGACCGAAAACCACGTGCACTTTTTGTTAACCTTCTTTTTAGGAGTCTCCTAAAAATACAGCGGGCCTGCCGCAACTTCTTCTCGCGCTGCGCTGAGTCACCGAAAAAGCTATATAGCGACGATAATGTGTTGAAAGTTACTGAAAATGACAATCTAGATGAGAAAATTTCAATTATTCATACTAGTATTTTAGCCCAAAAATCTTACATAATATCGCTTTAAAAGACGTCATTGTCCTTTTTCAGATGGCAGTCTATGTGGGGAGACAAAGCAACGGTTGCCTTACTGGTGGGGGCGTTGGAAGACTTAGGCATGCTGGGTATCGCCTCTGGTCTCAGAGAGATGGTCGCTGAAAGGAACGATCCAACTCCGCAGAGAGGTCCATACAGTGTGGTCAAAATGAAAGGTCCGTACACGTCTTCTGTCCTATGTTTAGGGCTAAATTTGACATTTTTGAAGCGAATCGCGTTTGAATGATTTTGAACCCCGTGTAATAATAATTATGTGGGATCCAGTAAAAAAAAGAGACCTGTTCGGAACACCCGTATCTAAAGGCCTGGTCACAACCCGCCGTACGTGCATCTGCGTGCTGTCTACGTGCAAAAACGTGGGCAAACGTAGGGCATTCGTGCGTGGTGAGTACCACCTCCGTACGGAATCCTACGGGAGCACGCAGACACGCCGTAGAACTTTAAGTGCATTTAAAACTTTTTCTGCGTGCGGTCTGCGGATTCACCACCCGTGCGTGCGAGAACGAGCGACGCGCGTGCCTCGTACGTACCGTACGGAAGAAGCACGTGTGATCATGAGTACGGCCTCCTTACGGTAAAGTTGCAATCGCACAGAGATCGTACGTTGTAAGCACGTACAACTCACTTACCACTTGCGCAACGAACGATGCACGTAACCGCTCACGGCCAGACGTAGCGTGCAGACCACACTCTTACACCTTGCGCAACCGTGCGAGTGACGTGCGAGTGACGTGCGTAGACGCCACTCCTTCCCCACGTTTTCAGAAAAAACGTAGCAGACGTAGCCTCCCAAACAACGTACGGACAAAAAGCACGTACGGCGGGTTGTGACCAGGGCTTAACGCTATAACGACCAAGACATAACATAAACTTAGTTACACATAAAGTAAAATCGCAGACCTTACCAGTAACGTACATTATGGTACATATATACCTTTGTCTAGAACTCTAGATTTATACTAACGCAGTGAAAGTAACAAATTAAAGTATCAAAGGTTACTGATATTTTATCGATTGCTTCCTCCAGAATGTGATCCAGTAGTCCACTTGTGCAGAGAGGCTTTGAAGAACCATTACTTCACGATGTACGAGAGTAACGTCCCTTTGGTGTGGAGAACCTTCGGGTTCAACGTACATACAACATACATCCCCCTGCAGGTAAGGGCCGAACCTTCACTACTGAAAAATCAACTCTTATATCATCATGAAAGTTCATTTGTGTTGGTAGTAATCATAATGAAAACTTTATTCCAACACAAGGGATACACAGATCAAATTTTCCACGACCACTGTCGCCTTCATCAGGATAACTAATGACCAATCACTTCCTAATGTAAACTTGTGATAGTTACAGTTACAGTTACAGACACGTGACCTTATTCACGCGCGAGACTTTAACTTTGCGGATCGATACGTGCCAGTGAGTTTATATCGCCCACCGTCTTTTTGTTGTGAGGTGGACAACTTTCATATCGTGTGAATAATGAGTTACCATGAGTTCTTTATTGCAAGTTCATGCCCGAGGGCCAATTGCAAACAGGCACTGACAAGAACAAGTGTCCATAGGCGACAATTCTCCGTCAAGTTTTATATTTTGAAAATAAATGTAAACAAGATCAACAACACGACAATCTAAACAGATGAAAAAAAGTCATCTTTACTGTGCCAACGTTTCGAGGACCTGTGTGATGGTATGAATGGTCACGACAAATGAGGCATTTCTGAACGCATCCATGACATCGCGCTTAAACGAAGTTCAGTTTATCCTAACGAAGACGGCAGAGAGGTCGTCGAAACGTTGGTACATCGTTATGAAATCAAGAAAACTATGTTGAATTGACATACTAACCTGGTAAACCATTTTTTCGGGGATATGAATTGTGATCTCTCTGGTAGGTATATAACTTATATATGATGTAGACGTGTTAGTTACTGTAGCTTACCTACTTTCTAATCTCTCTAGGTTGTCCGTTTGGACCGAGCTCCGACCGAAAGGCTCAGATCACAACTTGACGTGGAAGTGCCTCTCGACCAGCACAGTGTGCTGTTTCACGGCCCCGCTGGAATAGGGAAGACCCACTTGTGTTGCAAGATGGCCCGTGACTGGGTCTCCGAGAAAGATCCCAGACTTAAGAACGTCCAGCTTTTATTTGTCTTGTCCGCAACGTCCATGGGAAAGGGCGACATTCTCGACGCCGTGTATGATCAAATCTTTCCCGCTGGTTTTGTCGACAAAGTGCCCAAGAAAAGGCTAGAGCAGTGGGTAAAGGCGAATGCAGGTGGCGTCATGTTCGTTGTGGACGATGTGGACGCAGTCGAAGAAAACTGTTCATCACGAGATGTTAAGAAGAGCCCGGTTCACTGTTACATCAAGGGGCAATACCTGCGTAATACCAGAAGGGTTCTCACTTGCAGACGCTCAGCTATGACAGACTGTAACGCTACGTCAGAAACGACGTCTATGCTACCCCATTATCTCATCAACGGCTTCTCTGAAGGTGCTGTAGATGAAGTCATCAGTAAGTTCTTTGGGCGGAGCGATGATTCCCGAGCAAGGGGAAGGCGGCTTAAGGAAACCGTTAGCTCCGACGACTACCTGTCCGGTGTTGTGCAGAACCCCATGTACGCCCTCATGGTGTGTGCGCTGTGGGAGAGAGGGAAGTCTCCACCGACTAGTCTTGCCCAGCTATTCGAACAGTTCATCGTCCTGATCTCAGACGAATACTGCAGTAGAAAGACCCCGCCCATGACGACGAAATCAATGCAAACGACGCTTTGCAGTGTAGGTAAGTTAGCGTGGAGTTCATTCCAAGAGGGGACAAGACCCTTGACACACCAGCACATACAAGACGTCATTGGAAACGACGTGGTGACGGACATGGGACTGTTACAACGTGATCAACGTGTAAGGGAAGACGACCGATACGTATTCGTTCACAGAATCTTCTGCGAATACTTTGCTGCAAAGCACGTCTCCGCGGCGTCTGCAGCAGGCGACCAGGCCAAGGATCTACAGGCCCTGTGGTCCACAGGATGCAGACATAACCACAGATACGGAAACGCGTACTTGTTTGCAGCGGGACTTCTTGGAGACAAGTCGCACGATCTCTTCGCCGCCTTTAAGTCCAACTTCTCTGAGATGACCAAGCAGGATTCTCCTCCTTGCTGCCAGAGTACAGCTATCAGCCAAGCTTGCTTGGCAATTGTAGAGTCAGGAAATCCCAACATAACTGCTCCTCTTGTGGCTAAAGCGCTTCCAAGAGATCTTGCCCTTGACTTCCAAGGAAAACCTCCACCACCGGACGTTCTTCACGGACTTGCTGAGTTGATCACGACCAAGCATGTCCCAAAGACCATCCGTCTGAAACATCTGTGGTTCACGGAACCCGGTAGTCTTCTCCATCTTGGAGAAGCGCTCAAGCGCTCAAAGGGTCTGTCGTCCCTCCATGTCGATGTTACCGGAATGGATATGTCCTTGTCTCATCCAGAGAGGAACAACAACGCGATGGTGGCCTTCCACCGTTGCCTCGCCGAGAACAGGGGCATAGCCTGTTTGGAAATCAGCGCAGACATAAACGACATGGACGAAACTGCAGTCGTCGCTATACCAGAGGTCATCAAACGTAAGCCTGACCTTCTCGACCTTAGGCTCGTCATCAATGCGTCCGAGGCGTGTTCGACCCGATGCAGAAACATGGTCGCAAAAGGGTACAAGATCGCATGTAAACGAGAGAAGAATATCACAGTGTTCAACGAAAGTCTAGCTGACGCGTTGGGGAAGAACAAGACACTTAGGTCCATATGGATCAGCGTCCAGCTTTTGCAACATAAACTAGCCCTTGAGCTTGTGGCACCTGCTATTGCCTCTCATCCGTGTATCAGCTCACTCAAAGCATTTGGACACCCAAGCGAAGAGAGCCACGCACGTGGCCATGGAATTGAAGCGTTGGCCCACATCCTACTCAAAAGCAAAACTTTGAAGTCTTTCTCCCTCAGTCTACCATCTTTGGTTAGTGACACAAGTTGTGACGCCTCCAGCCAACGAGTGAACATCCTCTGTGCTGCCTTGAAAGAATGCCGGACTTTGGAAAAGTTGGATCTTTCGTTTACTTATTTGTTCGCCAGGGAAAAGCTTCTCCTGGCCGAAGTCGTCATGTCCGGCCGGTCGCTGAAGGAAGTGTCGCTGTCCTGGAGGAACATGAACGAAGCGTTCCTGGTCGCTTTCTGCAGAGCAGTTCGGGGGAAGGCCGCGGGGAGTCTGAGGAAGATCGCGCTGTCAGGAGCGTTTGACTCCAGGGGGCTGGTCAGACTCGGGAAGACGATCCTGGCCAGCCAGAGTCTCGCGGAAGTCACGCTGGGTCACAGCAGGTTTCAGGACAAGGGGCTGGAGGAGTTCATCGATGAGGTAAATAGATATTTTTTTTTAAATTTTTATTCCAACATGTAATCACCAGACGTGGTGACGACTCACTCAAGTTTTTTCAACTTATATTAATGCCGCCACCAACACAGGGGACAAATACATGACAGGACAATACTCATTTACACCTGAGCTAAGTGAGGAAAGTCGTGTAAAGTGCCTTTCCCAAGGGCACAAGATCGGTGGCATGTCAGGACTCGAACCCGGGACTCTTATTAGTTCCGAGTCGCACACTCTGCCGCTACGCCACACGACCCCACAAATGGATATTGCTCGTGTAAAACTCTTCATGACTATATTTCTCTTCAGGGAGCATAAGTACACTTACCAATTTATCGAATGCAGTGCAGTTCAATGATATTGCCAGTAGTGTAACACATAGTGTCCTTACTGTGTAGTAGCATTCTTATTAATTTTACCGTATGGAATGCAAATTTCTATTTTTATACTTCAAATTACAAAGTATACTTAGCGATTTTACAGGTAAATTGAACACTTTGACGGATACAGTTGTTACATATATCCGAAAAATCGCCAAGTAGACCAGTAACGAATAATATTGGTGCATTTTCTCCTATGCAATCGCAAAGTATCACAATGAAAACAACCTAATCATAAACAACCATATCTGCTGAAACTACGATTATGATGATATGAAGTGAAATTCGAAATTTACAGAAATTCGCATTTTTTTTCTAATTCAGAAAAATAGCAATGAGTACAAATGAAAGGACACAGACGAAGTGACTACTAACTCAAATTGGGCACAACAAATATTCTCGCAAACACTCGTACAATGAAAAATACAGGTATTTTACAAGACGTTTGAAAAAAGTGTGGATTCATAAGAGATCGACCTATAGCTAGTTGAAGCGTGAGTCCCCTCCCAGAAGAAAGCAAAACAGGACATATATAGCTTAAAAACGTTTTGTTTCTGCTGTGATGTCATAGGAACAGAGCAAACTACCGCTAAGAACTACAAGTTGTTTAGCATTTCATTTTGCATTTGCACAAAGTCTTTGTTCATGACCTACTGCTCTCAGTTGTTTGGAGTCCAGTTATGGAACTCTGTTCATGCGAGTGTACTAGCTACATGTAAATGTCGTGTTGCATACACAAGTAATTGCTTTCGTATTCTCCTTGTAAGTTGCCAAGAGGTTGTAGTGCCAGTTCAATGTTTGTACACCTCTCGACCGATACATTCGATGCTAGACGCAGGAAATTGTGTTATTCCTTCATTAATAAAGTTTACGCCACCAACAATAGTATAATATGCTGACTGTCAGTTCAGAAATACGTATTTTAAAAATGTGTATAAATTGTTGTATGTTTAGTGTTTATGTGGTTTTATGTATGTACTATGGGGATAACCTGAAATAAAGTCATTCATCTCATCATTTCAAACAATCGGTGTTTTGAATAGGTAATGGAAGCAGTGGCGTCCTTTTCCGACGAAAGAGACGCGCCTCTCCAGGTCACCCTGCAGGGAGACGTGAGCGGAGACTGCGCCCATGACGCCATCAGCACAGCCGAGCTGCTGAGCGTGGAACTTCAGGACTCAGACCACACCAACCTCACGGTGCACCTGGAGCCTGAAAACACGGCGGCATCACAGGCTGTTCACCAGGCAACGACGTCGGAGACGCCCTGTGACTTCGCTTTTATGATAGACTTGGGAAAAGGTGATAGCTCGTCAGGTAGTCAACAAGAACAGGTCATGAGGTGGTTGACACGCAGGTGATGTGATATTGTTGTTATAGTCTAGGCGATCGGTGCAAAATATGGGTAGAATTGCTCAGTTTGTGATAAAAGCATGAGACTTGGCATGCTGAAGCAGGAGTACCTAATTAACATTTTCAGGGGTGGAGCCATTGCAAAAAGTGTGTTACTTAGCAACGGTTGCTAGGCAACTTGTTTTTCCAACAAAACAGTATTATTACATTCTAATTGTGCCTAAAGGACAGTTCGCGATGGCTCCACCCCTGAAATTGTTTCTAGTGTCGTGTAGTACATTTGTGCCAAGTTTCATACTTTTATCACCATTTGAGCAATTTTCGCACCGATCGCCTAGGCTAGGCTATTAGTATCACCAACATTCTCTCAATTCTGTCTCATTTTTTAACAAATTTACATGCGATCAGTTCTCATGCATGAAAAGTTGAGAAGTAGACGTAGTTTACCAATTAAAGTTGTAAAGATAAAGGTAGTCCCATAGTCTTGAGGGCGATCAGTTGTTAGTGTTAGTCCACTGTGTCTAGCATAGGCACGGTATTGGAAGATGGAGCCCATCTCTCTAGATCTCCCTCTAACGCTATCATTTGTAATAGATAGTGTGACTTTTGTCAAATTTAAGTAAGGCCACACCAATTTAATTTCTTGGTTAACGGATTTTTCTAGAAAATAATGGAGCGGGCGGGCGAAAAAAAAACAGGGGCCTAGGCATCCTATTATGGCCCAAAAAGGTACGATAGGAGCCATGAAGTCAACACACCAGGCAGGTTCAAAATTTAAATAATGAATTTTTAACTTTTAATGATACCATTGCATTGAAAGATGGAATAACTGTAACAACTAGGATGAAAAGGACTGTTTTCAACTGTTCTGGACAAAATATGAGCATTTTGCAGTTGATTCTGAATTTTTATTTTTATTTGCATATCAGGACAAAATGAAGCGGGCGAATCCTTTAACCAAGAAATTAAATTGGTGTGGCCTAAGGGTAGCATTTTCATACAACTAGCTAGAAAGCTTACACTATACCCATGTGTAAGTACGAGCTGTGCTTTAGTCTGTGTGCAAGCTAGTGTGTGCTGGCCATTGTGGACTTAGCTTTCGTTGACAAATAAATTGGCTGCGTCAATCAAGTTTGGCAAGCCAACCGGCAGTGCTCCTATTTTGTTTCATTCGTTATTATCCTTGTTGTGGCGATCTTTTCAGCCAAAGTGTTGTCGAAATAACCCGTGAAAATGTCCCCGACAACTGGCCTCCCTCAGTTACTGGTACTTAAGTCATTTTCAATCTCTCTAACCCATACATGGCCAATAAATCAAACGAAAGGCTCGCAAAGGGACAGGCGGTGAGCCCTTTGTTTCTCTTATCTTAGGTAAATACCATTTTTAAAGCGCACAGTGAATGGATACCTTCTGAAGTATTTGAAAAATAGAGGTAAGGGGTGGACAGTAAGAGAAACACACGGAGCACAACAAGTCCCCCACGTAAGAGGAATGAGTTAAATGAATTACGAACGAAATGGAAGGAATTCTGTGTGCTTTATGTCGGAAGGTTACGTCTGGGCCGTTATTGTTGGAGAGGCTTAGAGGGAACAAGGAAAGAATGGCCAAGGCTAGCTTGAAAGAGAATGCCCGCGGGGGAAACAAATACGCCCGGTTACCAATACTACGAAAAGGCGTCGGCTTTGTCGAACAAACTGATAAGCACGTTTGCGTAAACTACATACAGACTTGAAAGACGAGAGGGCTGTGCATGTAACACAAGGATGGCGGGGATAGTAAGAGAAGAACCCGTGCGAAAGAAGGCAAGCGTACCGGCACAGCGCGCAAGACGAGCCTGGTCTCCCCACGGCAAGATGCGGCCCCGCTCGGGAACGTGGCACGGCGACGAGGAGACACCCGACACGGTGAAAAACGCGCGGAAACTGACAGACTCCCTGGCCACGGAAGTCAGGTTTGATCCCGGGCTGATACAGGACGTGATCGACATGGTCCTGACAGAAACGCTCGCTCACGAGACGTACGCAGCCAGCAGGATGGGGGTGACGAGCAAGCGGGTGAGCGACGTCCTGAAGACGAGAATCCGGGGGCTGTGCGGGGACAGGTTCAAGCTGGTGTGCATCGTTGTGATCACCGAGGGAGGGACCGAGGAGAGCGCCCTGCACGTCACCAGTCAGTGTGTCTGGGACCACGAAACGGACGACTTCGCGTCGGGAAGCTTTAGTAACGACGCCCTGCACGCGGTGGCTACCGTCTTCGCTATCCACTGCTGACAGTTACGGTGCAGGCTTTTGGATTGTTGGAATCTAGGAAAATGGGACCAAGTATGTGTACTTGAGTGCGTCACAGTTGTGTCGGTGTTTTGTTGTTTCGTGTATTGGCTAACTAGAAATACGGCAAAGTCTATACAAAACAGCCTCCAGTTTAATTTCGGACTTCCAGTTTAAATCCGGACAACCTCCCATATCTCAGCAACCTTAAACCCAGATGGGCTAATATCGCAAACCATAGGTAAAAAATGATGTAAGAAATATGTAGCAGCTATTCGCGACCCCCTGGGGGTTCGTCCAATTATTTTACGTATTATAACCCTTGAGCATTATGCATAATTATGCATAACCCCTCAAACCCAGGGGGTCGCGAATAGCTGCTACATATTTCTTACATCATTTTTACCTGTGGTTTGCAATATTAGCCCATCTGGGTTTAAGGCTGCTGAGATATGGGAGGTTGTCCAGAATTAAACTGGAAGTCCGGGATTAAACTGGAGGCTGTTACAATCTGTTTTGAAAACAGGAAATGACCGGATGTACATAAGTTTGCCTGACCATCGCATCTGCTGCAGCGTATTTTCTTACAGCTATCGAATCTGACAGGACTAAATTCACCTTTCCCTAAGGCCATGTTGATTTGATTATATGGATGACATCCGCGCGCGCATGAATTTTCGGCCGTTTCCAAAAAAAAAAAGTTTTCAACCATACTGTAAATCGTACAAAACAGTTGCAAAATGAGCAAAAATATACCGTAAGTTACAAAAAAATAAGTAAAAACTATACCAATGTCGTAGAATGCCAAAATCAAACGAAAAAAGACGAAATTGTAAGGAAATGAACTTGAAGATTAGATTATTCGCCAAACCATATTCTGTCCCATTTGTTCAACCCTCAACAACTTTTTTTTGCAAAACTTTTTTTTATTCGCACGCGCGCATCAGTTTTGGGGCTCCCGGAGGATGTCATCCATATAATCAAATCAACATGGCCTAACTCTATAACATGCATCGACGATCGCATTTATGCGTATTTGCTTAAAGGGATTTAGAGAGAAGAGAGGGACCCATGGCAAACATGACTATAGCAAAGAAATGCTGACTTGCATAGCGCTATACACGTACCAGTGAAATAGTCTCCACCAGACTCCTTTTGCTGGCTAATAAATAGCAGAAATCGGCCAGAAAAGGAGTCTGGTGGAGACTACCAGTGAAAGGTGTACAACCAAATGAAAACTGGATGTCAGTGTAGTTCACACTAACTTCGCACGAGGTCGCTGCTATTCGTGTGTAATGAAAATAAGTATCCCAGTGTATGTACATATGTATATCTAGGATTCAATGATCGCTATTAAAGAGACGCAAATGACATTCAATGATTGGTCATCAAAGCATGTTTTGTTTTGTTTGCTGCAGAATAATTCCTTATAACAGATAATACATATCTGATAACATGGAACTGTAACTGTGTATGGATCCTATAATCTCCAAGTAGATCATACGGTGGCAAGGCAGTATCCATTTGCCAGAGGAGTGTCCATTCGGTGGCAAATGGTCACTCCTCTAGCCAATGAATACTGTATTGCCACCGTATGATCTACTTGGAGAATATGCGATAATCCTCGTACCAACACTGTAGCTTTAAAGTTTTAAATTAAACTTAGGCCACACCAATTCAATTTGTTGGTTCTTGGATTTTTTTTTTTAAATATAAAGCAACAGGAAAAAAACCCAGACCTTAGCATCCTACAATAGCCCTAAATGCTATGTTAGGAGCCATGAAATCAACATACCAGGCTGGTTTGTAATTCAAGCAATGAATTCAATTTCAAAACCTTAAATCAAAGTTCGTTGATAGATGGAAAAACTGTAATAACTCTGAAGAGAAGGGACTTCCTTTAACTGGCCAAAATATGAGCATTTTGGAGTTGATTCTGAGGCTGAATTGTTTTTTTCTTAAAATCAGAAAAAAATGAAGTGGGCGAATCCGTGAACAAACAAATTAAATTGGTGTGGCCTTATCATCATTTTTAAAAAAAAGTTTCCAAATCGTCAACAAGAAGGAACAAAAGCAAGTGCCTTGAGGATCTAGGAGTACTTCGAACTTCAGAAGAAGTTGTCATTGCCATTTATTTTATTTAAGAACAACAAAACAGTTCTTTAAACAGGCTACTGAACAACTGGTCTTAAATGGTGCTACCCTAATAGGCATAAATACATGGAACCCAAATTTCTGTGTCATTTTTTGAGATTTATTTCTTCTGCATGCACAACCATGCCCCCTCAAAACCTTTTCCAGTGTCCATTTCTCTTACATTCTTGCTTTTTCTAAAAGTGAAAACCCTTCACATGAATGTTACATATTTTAAGAGCGGGTGCCCCAATTAAAGTAGCATTTTTGGCAAATTTCACTGATCACACTGCTCCCACCCTCCCCCGAAATGAGCTTATTTTTTTGTGCCAGTTTAAGGCTTTCTCTACGTTGCAGCATTCTTAAACCAATGCGCTGGTGTTATACAACTATCGTTACGGCTAGTGCCCTAACCAGGAGGAAGAACTCTTGACGATTGCAGGCGACGACTCTAAACAGACATCATGAGGCACTGACAGATCCAACATCAGTACAAGTTTTGTCCTATAGCTAGGAACCATGTGAACAGTGACCAACGTGTACATATTTACATAATCAGAACTTTTATATGGCAACAGACACCATGGAGTTTTTTTTCTTTCTAGATTTTTCGTACCCCCTTTCTGAAGCAGCCAAGAAGACATCTCGAAAGCATGGTTTCGTACAATGTTGAGAACTGAAGCGTCATCAAGCATGTCTTATACACTATATACATTGCAGAGCAATGAAATCTTACAGTTGTGGCAGAATGCATGACATCTTGTGGCCTTGCGACTTTTCTGTAGCTTCACGAGAGTTTAACTTGCCAAGATTATAAAACGTCCAAGATGGTTCTCTGTTTCCTTGTATCTGATCATAGGTACTTAGAAAAAGCGAAAATAGTATTGGTTATCCTAACGGCGGGGACGACTGGCTATTGTTGGTCGTCGTCACCTTGTGAAAGGAGGAAATTTGCAGCCAGGTTTTCGTTCTTATCGCATGCAAAGTACGCCTGGATGACTAAGCCTTCCTCGAAGCCAAGGGCCTTAAGCTGTGAAGAGAGAAAGGAACAACATATTACATTGACATGTAGTGAAATGGCAGAAAATACAAGGCCACAGCAAGTAATTTTTATGGATGACATCCGCACGCGCATTAATTTTCGCCTGATTTTGGAAAAAAAAAAAACAAGAGATTTTGTTGCCTTCTGACAGTGGTCAATATGCCGAAAATGGACAAATATGTCTGTTGCCATGTCGGAGGGTGGATGACAGATAACTATGAAGAGAAAAGGCTCTGATTTAATGCTTTGTTTCTTACTTTGATGCGGTAATATGTGATGTTGGCTGTGTATATGTGATGTTTGCACTGAATCAAAACCATTTGTACACTGATTGAGTAAAAATTTTAAATTGTAGGAACCTTGTTTTTTTCGGCCCGCCTTGTTTTTTTTTCACCCGCTCGCATTAGATTTGGAGTCTACGGAGGATGGCATCCATAAAATTTACTTGCTGTGGCCCAACTAGAACAACTACCAAGCAACATATTTCTGAGTCTATCACAGTTTCAACTATATCAATAAAGGTTGGTAAAAAATATATACAACAAATAACATATCTATGAGACATTTTGTTATGTATAACTACGTAGAGTACTCAGGCTTCTTCAACTTTGACATTTTACTGTTTAGGATCGCAGTCCTTAGGACGGGATGTTAAGCCGTGGTCCACTGTTTATTGCGCTTGTCAAAAAGGGCTAGGGGAATTTCCCTGGTACAATGAACCTGTAAATACTGTACATAGCGTCTGTCTTCTCTGTCACGACCAGTGGAAGATTAGCTCTTCAATGAGCTAAACTTTCACATTTTACCTACAATATATCACATCGCAAATCCACAGTCTGGACCATAAACCCATTTACAGGCAACAGAATTCTGCTATTTTGAGAACTAAAAATCAAGATCGTTCAAGAGATTCATTTATCACGTACAGACACATTTACTAGTGAATTCTTTCATCAGTGACAACTTGGAAGGATAAGGATACTAACCTCCAAATTTTCGATGGCTATCAGTCCATCTTGTTCACGGAGTGGCCTAATCTCGCAAGAGCGCGAGACTAGGCCTGAG
>NW_017803976.1:500870-501036 GCF_001625305.1 Branchiostoma belcheri
AGGGGGTGGGCCCGGCAGACCGATGCAAGTCTCAGGCCTAGTCTCGCACTCTCGCGAGATTAGGCCACTCCGTGAACAAGATGGACTGATAGCCATCGAAAATTTGGAGGTCAGTATCCTTATCCTTCCAAGTTGTCACTGATGAAAGAATTCACTAGTAACTAAA
>NW_017803976.1:501056-505743 GCF_001625305.1 Branchiostoma belcheri
TCAAGACTCACCCTTTCGATTGCTTCCTTCTCTTGAGGTGTGACTTGAATGACGTTCTGTCCTGTTGGCAGCTGCCCCATGACGGGGCCCCCGACCCTGCCGCACCCCCCTCCCCTTCTACAGGCTCGTTCAACATCTCAATGAAGTCTTGCTGGTGGTCATTGATATGCTGCAAAACAAAACAGAACAACTCAAAACAGAGCAAATCAAAACAGAAAATCACGCAGGACTTGAAATTCATTTTTTGGAATGGGTGCACTGGTGCACCCAACCTAAACAAATTGGGTGCCCAAAAATTTTTTGGGTGCTCCATATAAGTAGAATGTCAGCAAAAATGAATTATGTTTCGTTTCTGAATAAATGTACGATAAGAATGATTTAATTATTTTATTGACCCTTAGATATTTAGAATATGCTGTATACTACTATACATTTAACATCTTAACATACATGTACGTAAACCTACAAAAATATTTGAGTGCACTGGTACACCCACAGAAAAATATTGGGTGTACAGTTCCAAATTTGGGTGCACTAATGCATCCAGTATTTCAAGCCCTGGCAAGTATCCTTCAGTCTCGCAACACTTGAAAGCTAAACTATATTTTAACTACATCCCTATCTTTCATAGCTGCTGCCTTATTTATAAGAGTTGTACTGCACATACCTTACTACTGTGCTTCACAATACACCTAAACTTTTTAGAACGGTCAACAACTGTACCTGTGCCTAAACAAACTAAAACAAGAAATGGAACAAAGCTTATCTTAAGCTCATCTTCTTGCTGCATAAGCCTGTAACCAAAAGAGAATTGGTAGTTTACTGGCGAATTAGCATAGCACGTCGGCAGAACCCGTTTTCACGGTTTTTGTTGAACGTTTGGTCAACGTCGCATCAAAATTTTTGCCTGTTGCAGATGATATCTTTTGGAAGCTCAGCTATAGACGGGATGTTAACCTTATATGGGTGAATACAACCTTATACGAGATGTTCTGCCAAAGTGCTATGCACAATACATTACTGGTTCTTCGCAAGTGCAGTACTGCCGACGTGCTACTTAGGCCACACCAATTTAATTTCTTGGTTAACAGATTCACCGCTTCTTTTTTTTCTCATTTGCAAAAAAAAAAAAAAAATTCAGAATCAACTGCAAAATGCTCATATTTTGCCCTGAACAGTTGAAAACAGTCCTTTTCTTCCTAATTGTTACAGTTATTCCATCTATCAATGCAGTGGTATCATTACAAGTTAAAAATTCATTGTTTTAATTTTGAATCAGCCTGGTGTGTTGACTTCATGGCTCCTATGGTACCATTTTGGGGCATAATAGGATGCCTAGGCCTGTGTTTTTTTTTTTTGTTTTTTTGCCCGCCCGCTCCACTATTTTTCTAGAAAATCCGTTAACCAAGAAATTAAATTGGTGTGGTCTTAGCATGCTAAAGGTTAACCCGTGAGGCAGTCTGCCCTGTTGTGTACCTGTAGAAGCTGTGGGTTGGACTGTCCCAGGTTCTGCAGGAGTGCTGACAGTAGGTGTGGGTTAGACCGGATCAGCTGCCGCATGTGCTGGAACTGGGGCTGTTCCCTCAGGAACTCCAGGGGGTTCTCTGTAGAGGGGGCAGAAGATACGTCGGTGAAGGTCAGACATCCAGGTAATAAGATCAGGGGTGCCAGAGTATACAGTGCAATTTTACGGTATACAGTGCAAGTTTACTAGTATACAGTGCAATTTTACGGAATACAGTGCAATTGTATTAGAATACAGTGCAATTTTACGGAATACAGTGCAAGTTTACTAGTGAGGTTGAATCACGTGACTTGGACCCGGCTTTCCCTGATTCCTCAGTTTCAAGATGGCTTCACTGCTCACCGCTGACTCACATATTTCTGTCTTTTACG
The DNA here is from genome assembly GCF_001625305.1 of Branchiostoma belcheri. Lineage (NCBI taxonomy): Eukaryota > Metazoa > Chordata > Leptocardii > Amphioxiformes > Branchiostomatidae > Branchiostoma > Branchiostoma belcheri. The sequence continues at coordinate 502,953 of NW_017803976.1, forward strand.
AGGGAATTCGAAATGATCCCTGTGTAGTAACAATAACTACTAACATGCCCTGTGTGTAGTATGTAGTGATTTGACTAAAGGTCTATCTATGAGAAAGGTCCAAATTCCCTCGAAAAACACAGAAAGACGTGATTACGCTCCGTCAGCGGCGTCCCCGGAAAGCCGGGCCCAGGTTCCGTCATTAGTAAAATTGCACTGTATTCCATAAAATTGCACTGTATACTAATACGATTGCACTGTATTCCGTAAAATTGCACTGTATACTAATACGATTGCACTGTATTCCGTAAAATTGCACTGTATACTTATACGATTGCACTGTATTCCGTAAAATTGCACTGTATACTAGTAAACTTGCACTGTATACCGTAAAATTGCACTGTATACTCTGGCACCCCTGAAGATATGCCAAAAAACAGTTACTCAAGCAAACTGGACATGATTTTGGAAATGGTCAGACGTTTCAGGCAGCATCCACTACCTTTTGTCAGTGACGTTTGCATATTCATCAATAGTTCGTACTTATAAACCTGCTTTTCTGACAACTCTCCAGTGTCAAGTTGACAAAAGCAAGTGGATGCTACCCGACACGTCTGACTGTTTCAAAAATCATATCCAGTTGCTTGAGTAACTGTTTTTCTGGGGGGAGAAGAGTTTTTTTTTTCACTCTGTATCACCTATGGCCCCGTTCATGATTGGATATCTGTTGCGAATCAATTCGATTTAAAAAAATAAATCGATTCATTTAGGAACATGAACGCTCCAAACCGGTTCCGTTGCGATTTATTCTGAACCACCTCGCGAGGTGGTCTGAAACGATACGATACGATTCGCATTCGTAGAATTGTAATCATGAACGCGCGGATGCGAATCGTTCCGGTTCGACGCTGTACTCCCGGGTACGTGGGGGCCACGGTCGGTCATAGTTTGCGGCGCAGTGGCTTGTACTGCCAAAAATTCTACTTGAATCGTACAATCTTGACATCGAGTTCTAATTACTGGTCGACTGAGGAAACGGGACTTCGAATCCCGATATTGACTTGGGTAAATCAGGAGATCCAGAGGAAACTGGATGGTGTGTACTAGAACCTACCCTGGGCGTGAGGGCGAGTGGTAGCCCAACGGGGACGTTGGGGCGGCGGACCGTGGGGGTTTGCGCCAGATGCGTCCGGGGCACAGCCTATGCCGTGGGGAGGACATGAGTCGGGAACGAGCGACCACTCGCCCGGACAGGCGTAAACTCTCCGCCTTACGAGCCGGGTTCTCAGGAAATATTCAAAGAAATTGTGATATACATATGAAATGCAAGTCAATTCGAGGTGTGAAACCGTTTCCAGTGTGGGTTCAAGTTTTGAATCACGGACGCAAAAATGGCCAAAAATATATTCCGTTTCGATTCGGATCGTGGCCAAACCGGAACACATTTCAATCATGAACGAGGCCTATGATAGGGAGGCCAAAGTGAAAAATTCCTGGGAAGCATCTTTGAGGGCACATTTCTTCAGAAATAAGTATCATTGACACTTCAGGTATTAGATGTTGGTAGTACTTACCAAGGTGAATAACCACAGAAAATTTCAGAGACGTGCGATGTTGGGAAGTTCTTTTTTATTGATGTTGAAAATGGGAAAAAGTCACAAATTTGGCTTCAAAAATGGCAGAAAACATGCTCAAATATAGGGTGTAAATGACCCAATAATCTAAAAACTAAGTATTGTGCAGGTTTCTTCTTGCAGATATGCAATAAACTTAATAGGGTCATGCCATATACACAGTACTGACCTTGTCAGTCATGTCATACTTAATACATTGTACCTGCAATTAGTGACATTGGTTAAAAACTGATCAAATTCTAGCTAAAAACAGGGCGGCAAAATGAAATTTCTTATTTCTTGGTCTACAGGGCTGGTTTTGGACTCAAAAGATGTGTTTTTGTTCCAAATGCATGAAATGATAAAAAAATTTCAAATTCACCTTTCGATTTTTGTAATTTATGCAAATTTATGAAAGTGTCAAATTTCGCAAAAATGCTTTTCTGACATGTTCGTCCCTTCATATCTCATACCTCCCATCCCCGACAATCTCAAAAAGGCCTAATACAACATTTCCTATATTGGTGCTATCAAAATCAAAGCAAACTTGCTTAACATCATGAGCATTTCCAGATATAAGCTATATCCAATATTGACATTTGTTCCCACATGCCCCCCTCCCCACAAAAATAATGCAACATGAGCCACTTTAGCCAACTCAAAACACCACTTCCAAAAACATTAAGAACTTCAATATTTCACTTACAATGTCACTACATAGTACATATCAAATGTGATTGATAACAATAAGACAAAGTAACATAAAACCTGAGAAAAGAATGCCTAAAACTGGCATTTTGTTAAAAACGCTCCCCTCCCCACCTGTAACAATGCAACATGAGCCACTTTTGACAAACTTAAAATTGCACTTCTGATGGCCCTGGAGGCTCAGATTTTCACTGACAGTGTGGCATAGTGCTACATTTTGCTAACATAATGCACAAACAAACATATAGTATACATATCCTGAGAAAGGTACACTTTGAAATGTCACTTTTCACAAACCGCCCCCCCCACCTGCCACGAGCCACTTTTGACCAATGTAAAAAGGCACTTCTAATGGCCCTGTAGGCTCAAATTTTCACTCACAGTGTGGCATAATACTATATTCTACTCACATAATGCTCAAATGAACTTACTATATAGATAAATAGAGAACATTACACTTGAAGATGGCTTTTTCAAACTGCCCCCCAGGC
>NW_017803976.1:505768-516320 GCF_001625305.1 Branchiostoma belcheri
CTTTTCTGTCAACCCAAAAGACAACTTTCAATGCAAGTAGAGGCACGAAATTGCACCCACAATGTGCTGTTATAGCAATAATAAGCCTATTGTACACAGAAACAGAGATAGCTGAACTTGAAATTGGCATTTTGTACTAACCGCCCCCCTCCCCACCCCACATGAGACACTTTCTGTCTACGCAAAAAACAACTTTCAATGGAACTTGAGGCATCAAATTGCACTTCCAATGTGATATAAGTATGCTCTATTGCAGAAATCAGTGACAGTGGTCTTAATAACCCTAGGCCTAGTGCACATATACTGATAAATCTAAACATGGCATTTTGTAACAGGTGCCTCCTTCCCTATATGCAAGGTGTGCCAACGGCATGTCGTCTTCACCGAAGTCTTCGCTGGAGCTGCATGGGTCCTCGTGACCTACAGAAATCAAAGCCACAAAAAGGGTATAGTTGGTTGTCATTATTAAGTAAGTTAATTCAGAAAACACAGCAATGTGACATCAGCACTTTGGAAAGGGAAGTACAGTCAAACCTGTCTATAGTGCCGATGCGATGGCGAACCCACATCATGGGCCACTTCTGGGATGGCGAAGCTGCGCCAGAGGTGTCTCCTCGTCGCTGGATTCACTGCTCTCTGCTGGAGATACAGAAACAAAAGACATACATGTATTTAGCAATAAAGACACATTATTCAACATAATACAAAGTCACTGACTTGAGTGAAATAGTGTGTAAGTGATTTCATTCAGCTCACCTATTTGTACAGCGCGACGTGACGGAGCTGCGCCATAGGAGTCTCCTTAGCTTGGATCTTTTTACAGGTGTGAGAGCATAAGTATGTTTGCGTGTAGCGAACATTTCCAGGACATCCCAGTTTGTGAGGGACTGGAATGTACATCTTGATGTGGGAAGTCCATCTTCGTCTAGCCTATAAATCAGATAAATTACAGAAGGAAATGAATAATTGAACATACATAAAAAAATTGAACATACATAAAAAATTAATGAATTCCATACATGGTACTTAAAAAAAGGTCCTACACACAAGCAATAATGAAATCACCATAATAAATCCTAGAGACAATATTTGTTTTATTCTGAACCCTGGAAGAATTTACCCCATGGCTAGTGAGTTTCTTATGTAATGAATACAAAATATATGAACACAATAAAATTTGTGCTACCACAGTCAATAAATGAATTTAAACCCAGAGAAATAAACTAAATTAGGAGTGTATAAAGTACGCAACATGTGGCTGATTCGAGATCGGGATACTATAGGCAAAACCTTCTTTCCCAAAAATGGTATGAATTATAAAACAAAACTGCAACTGGAAACATGTTGGTGCGCCCCCCTCCCACCGCCACCCATAACATACCATAACAAGAAAATGTTCTAAATTCGCCGTCTATTTACGAGGTACAAGACAAAGAAAATCTATCACATAATGTCTACAAACTATATATGCGTGCTTTGACTGTAGCTTGAGTGAAACAAACTCGATTACGTGTCGAAAACTCACCGGAAAGTTACGTCCTTCATGCCTCTGGACAGCAGGGAAAATGGCGGCGCCTTGAAAACGTCGTCTCTCCGACTGACACTCTCCGCGCCGATGGCCATCGCACGAATATTATTGCTTCTATGGCCACGAAAATCCACACAAATGTGAACAACACTGCTACCTACACACACATTCTATGCGGAGTTTGATATCTTTAAGAAATTTTGAGTTACTACGTGAAGAAAAATGACCTATTTTCAACACCGCACGCACTAACCCTGCACTGCACCAAGCTATCCCCGCATAGGCAAGTTGGTTTCTCCCAAATATTAGCTTTCAGAAGCTGGTCTTGGATTGGCTGTACGACTTATTTCAGCGAAGCGACGACCAATCAAAGTTAGTATTACATCTAGGCCCATTCTGGGCGCGCGCACTTTGAAATTGGGGTATGGGATTTAATACATTAGCGCAGGCGCCATTTTGAATACGCCGACGGCCCGAGCGGCGTGAAAACTGACTTATGTACGGTTTTCAAATTGCGATAAAACATGATATAGAGGGAAATACCAAACCAAACTTGGCAGACTTATAGAACTTTTTGCGTTCTTTCAGGTGATATGTTCGGATTATAATAGAAATTCCAATTTCCTGGTTGAACATGCCATGAAAATGCCCCTGGTGTTTAACTTTCACTTTGGCCTCCCTACCTATGATTACTAGATCACCTCTGAATAGGTCTATGTTGCCAACACTGTCTGGGCTCAAAGTATTTTCTCTCAATGCCCACTTGGCAACCTATAAGCCAAAACCTAGGTTGCCCATCAATATTTCAGGTTGCCATCAACACTGACTGTCTATTTTAGAAGGCAAGCCATAAGCCAGGCTTCCTGTAACTAAAGCTCTGATGCCTTCCCCAGAAGTCAGTTCTGGCGTCGATACTGCCAGTTGGTAAGCAGACCTTAAATAGGCCTTTGCTCAGTTTCTAGACATTGTATTTTTATCCTAGACATTGTATTTTTATCCTAGACATTGTCTTTTTAGATACATGTATTTTGTGTTGTCTATGTTGTCTATGGGCTCTGCCTGAATCAAACAATAAATAAAATAAATAGATAAAGGTATCGCTGGCTCACATGCTGGCAAAGGCAGGACACGGTTTATTTTAGAAGCTGTTACTTTTACGCTGGGCAACCTGGCATCTTTAATAGGTCTCACATAGAAACCATCACTTGCGCGGCAAGAGTGGGCATTTTGAACCTGGGTACCGGCATATGTAAAAACAACAGAATTTTCAAATAGGACATAAACTCTACTTCAACATCAGGGCTCGAAATTTATTTTTGGGAATAGGTGCACTGGTGCACCCAACCAAAAAACTTAGGTGCACAAAAATTTTTTGGGTGCACCATATAAACAAAACCTAATTACACATCTTACTGGTCCTCTTCTGAGCTTAAATTTGAAATGCACTGAGGGCTAACTTCAAAATCTTAAACAAGTAGTACAAGAAAGATTTTATTATTTTTCTGACACTTAGATGTCAAGAATATCTTGTATACTACTATACATTTGATACGTACAAAAATACCTACAAAAATATTTGGGTGCACTGGTGCACCGGTGCAGCCAGAGAAAAAAATTGGGTGCACAGCACCAAATTTGGGTGCACTAAGGTGCAAATGCACCCAGTATTTCGAGCCCTGAACATCATTACTGTCTGCTCAGATTGGTTGTATGGAGCTTACGTGGAGGCTGTGATCCCGGTGTTCCAGCCGTGCCCGTGCCGGCAGGTGCAGGGGGAGTGCCGGTGGCAGAACCCTGGGCAGGTGCAGCTGAACCCTGTGTAGCTGCAGCCGAGCCTTGAGTAGCTGCTGCAGGTGCTGCAGCTGGGGCGGGGGGTGCAGCTGCGGCAGGTACCTCCATCGATGGGGGGAGACCCTAGGAACCACAACAACTGTATGAACACCTTTTTTCAGGGGTATCCCACTTCTGACACCATCTTACAGTAGAATTTGATTTAGTCAGGGACCGATGATGGCACTATGTTGGCACGTTCTAGAGTATAAGTTAGTACAGATATAGGGAAACTATACTTCAAGAGAGGTAACATTTGCAAAGCAAATGCATAATGTTAACCTTCGCATATGGTTTGCTTTGTTAATTCTCACTCACAAACACATTCACATACATGTACTACTAGTATATGGTGACAGGAGCAGAGCAGACCATGAAATTGCAACATTATGTAACCCAACACCAGTCACCATGGTGACAGGTATCAACAAATCATGTCATTGGTCAGGTCATAGGTCACTGTTTGGAGAAGAAGAGGAAGAAATTGAGCAAAAACAATATGTTTTCCTTCGGTAAACATAACTATGTGCACCTTCATTTTGCATAACAGTTACCACATAATAAGAACGAGCTGAATTGTTTTAATGAGGAAAAAATGTGAGGACACTGCCTTACCGTAAGAAGGTACTCCACAGCTCTGTCAGGGTTGTTAAAGCTTGCTCTCAGAGCAGCAACAACCTACATGAGGAAAAAAATAGTTATGTTTTCAAATAGCTCTTCCACTGAGTTACCTGCAAAAAGCATATTATAATGCAGTGCCTTGAAATTCTCACACTAGTATTCTCACACTAGTAGACTACCGAATGTCTAAAATAAAGTTTTTTGTTTCGGTCATCATTGAAGACCAAAGTAATTTTTCAGTCCTGCAGAGTCATTTTATTGTGGACTGTACTCTACATAATAATGAGAGAAAGATTCTCTTCAATTGTATACAACAAGATCATTTCCCTAGCTTTAGATAGAAAGGAAAAATTCACTTTCATCATGAAACTCGATAATCCTCATACTATAATCTTCATCTCTTCTTACATTTACAACTGTTTTAAGAAGCGAGAAGAAGCAGAACCTGTACATATGTAGTTTACTATAGATATATTTTAGTCTACCATCGCTATTTACCATAACATGTACTTAAATTGAAATGAGCAAAAAAACATACAATAAAGGTCTTTCATTCATTCTTAAACCTCTTTATCAGTCTTGTACCTGACATTATGTTTAGACACATAGCCCTACACGTGTAGGTATGGTTTTTAATTTTTTTACACCTCACCTGGTCTCTTTCGAAGCCCATTGACATCATGTTCTGTACCATTGTTTCATAGGCTGTGCCAGTCACTGGGTGGGAGATATGAAGAGACATGCAAGTTTTAAACAGTGATTCCATGCATTTCAATATCTTTCTTGCAAATGTTGTTTAGTCACACATCACTGCACCAACATCTAGTTGCACACTTTTTAGAAAAATTTTTTTGAGCGAAAATGGATTTTAAAACACTAGTACTAACTCACAGTGTATTAAGTTTTATGCGCTTATCTGTCACAGTGGCAAACACTAGAATTGTTCAAACATGTTGAAATGACCAAGATTCAACCTCCAAAGCCATCATCATGAGGAACAATAGATTCTTTGCCTTGTAAGCCATGACAAGACAGGTCAAGTCAAAGGAGCAAAGAAGCATGACTTAAATGGAAAACGCTTGTAGTTAGTGATGCATACCGATTCACTGGACTTGGATCCGGACTTGTAAGAATGTTTAGGCTCAAGTAAAAAAAAACCTAAAAGTCAACAACCGAGTCCGGACTTACTACCATAAACGACCATTTCACAAACCCCTTTTCTTTCCAAACCACCTCAAACCTTCCATAGATTGCAAAATCTTTGCTGCAAAACAAAGAAAACATTGCCATCGGGCATCGTCAAGTTCAGGCCTCCATGTTATGTGGCCAAAGTTTCACTCACCCAGACAACATTGCAAGGTTGCCATTTTTGTATGCAATTTTGTATATGCCATGGGTTTAGGTCCAGACTTACAAGTCCGGACCTGAACCTAAACCTCTGGACTTGAATCCGGACCTGAACCTAAATGTGGGTTTAGGTATGCATCACTACTTGTAGTACAACTAACTCAATAGTAGGCATCATCACAGTAATGTTGGACTGATGATTTACAATGTCATTTTGTACTTCAGTTTTAGATGTATGGAAAAGCCAAAGGAATCATCCAAACCGATACCTTCAAACTTAATAAAAAAAAGAAAGAGGCAAAGGTCATAAGCAGGGCTCAAAATTCATTTTTGATATTTGAATTTATATATATACACAGGTGGACTAAATCCAGACCTAAATATTTAGTGCACCAGAAAACCAGCTACTTGGTAACACAGAAAAGGTTTACCCCCGGTAGGTGCACAACATAAAATAAAGTAGAATGTCAGCAAAACCTAATCGCAAACCTCACAAAATTTAAAATTCAATAGCTAATCTCACTTCTGGTTTTATTTCTTTTCTAACACTTAGATATCAAGTATATGTTGTATACTAAGTTTTTACATAAACATACACAAATATCTAGATGCACCAGTGCACCTACATAATGCTGTTAAGAGTCCAAAATTTGGCAAATTGCTGTACAGCTCCAACAAAAGTTCATATTTATATATCATAAGCACCAGGCCTTTCGAGCCCTGTAAACGGCATAATTAGCAAAGTAAAAGATACATCTTTCTGGTTGGCTATCAATAGTGATGCATACCGGTTCACTGGACTAGAATCCGGACTTGTAAGAATGTTTAGGTTCAAGTCCAAAAAAACCTAAAAGTCAAGAACCGAGTCCGGACTTATTACCATAAAAGACCATTTCACATACCCCTTTTCTTTCCAAACCACCTTTAAGTAAAACCTTCCGTAGATTGTAAAATCTTTGCTGCAAAACGAAGAAAACATTGCCATCGGGCATTGTCAAGTACCTGCCTCCATGTTATGTGGCCAAAGTTTCACCCAGACAACATTGCAAGGTTGCCAACATGCAATTTTGTATATGCCATGGGTTTAGGTCCAGACTTACAAGTCCGGAACTGAACCTAAACCTCTGGACTTGAATCCGGAACTGAACCTAAAATTGGGTTTAGGTATGCATCACTAGCTATCACAGAAAGGCACTCTTCTGTTACATTTGTAGTAGAAAAAGAAGGTGAGTAAGTGTCTGCTGCAAACAAACTGGTCACACCCACTGCAAAGGACGAGGGTAAAAAAACTTGCACTCATGCCAGAAAAGGAAGGAGAGTGCACTAACTTTGGAAGGGGGCATACTGCGCCATGTCAGCTACAATAGAAACAGTAGGATTTAGAAAAATATGCACAGAATGGCAAGGATCTAAGATGCAATTCCTTAGTTAAAGAACGCTGGCATCTTAGAGGACATTAATCTTAAGTTAAGTCCTTTGATAAAGGATATGACAACAATATGTTGTTGCTTTTATTTCCTACAGCAACTATCAAAAGTTACACAGCTAAAGAACAAACTGTTCTAAAGCTAAGAGCATTAGTGAGTTTGAGCAAAAGTTGGTGCAAAACTGTCCATTCACTGGTCAATGCTCAAACAAATAAAATTTCATAAACGATAGCAGGATTCTAGAATCCAATATACTACATGAGATGTAAACGTTTTTTTTCCGACTTATGCTAGCAATCTCCTCATCTGAGATCTGAGGTCAATGTTGTGCTACGTTCTAGGAAAGGCCACATGTGAAAGATAACATGGGATCTGCCCACCTAATGTTGACTCTGCCTGTGCCAGAGATGAGCTGGAGGGCCCAGAAGCAGGTGCTGTTGTTGGTGCTGCAGTTTCACTGAGGAAAAAACAAATATTTTCCATTAGGCCACAACAATTTAATTTCTTGGTTAACACATTTTTCTAAAAAAATAATGGAGCGGGCTGGCAAAAAAAAAATAAAAATAAGAATAAATGGTACGATAGCTGCCATGAAGTTAACACACCAGGCTGGTTCAAAATTTAAACAATGAATTTTGAACTTTTAATGATACCACTGCATTGAAAGATGGAATAACTGTAACAACTAGGAAAACTGTTCAGGGCATAATATGAGCACTATGAGGTTGATTCTGAGCTTTTTATTTTTTTTTGCAAATCAGAAAAAAAAGAAGCAGGCGAATCTGTTAACCAAGAAACTAAATTGGTGTGACCTTAGGCCTAGAAAAAAAATGCTGTGTTTCCTGTTTCAGTCTTCAAAAACATTAGGTTTGGTAGGTAGGGATTCCTTTTTTTCTCTTTTCTTTAGACTTTGGCGATTTCAAGTGATCCAAAATTAATTATACAATAAAGTTTAACAAAATAAAAGTTGCATGAGGACACTTTCAATGTCAATGTTAGAAAACTGATTGTATATTTCATCATTCTGGTGTCAGATCATAGAGCTAGAAAAGGTCTATCAGCTCGAAAAATTTATGTCCCTTCGAGGGTCCACCCAAAAAAGTCTTGTTGGCAGTTTTTTCTAGGGTGGCCAAAAAAAGGAAATAACATTTTTTTCTAGGCCTTACATTTAATCATGTTAAAACTGACCAGAGGTAAAATACTGAAAGTAGCAGTATAAAAAAAAGTTTCTTTACTCAACAACTACAGATTTTCATGTCACTGTCTCAGTGTCTGTTACCTCTTTCAGTACAACAATGGCTGTTTCTGCTTCATACTTCATACTTTAGCTAAGTGTTACAGTAATTCTGTTGCCCTGAAGAAGGTGACAGATATTGGATGTGGAAACCCATGGTTGGTAAATAACCTTCTTATAGTTATACAGCCTCTCGCCAACCTGATGAAATTATTTATGGACTGATAAGGTACCAAACATTATATCATACCGGGGCCGCGATAACGTTCGATAACGGGTCCCGGACCGGGCCGTACTTTACGGTTTTGCCCTAAACGCGTGGGCCACTTTCGAAAATTCGAATACAGAATCCGAACGTTGGAACTGATGTTGTTGCATTTTAGGGTTTATGGGCAGCAACTTTTGGCTCATATTGCATTGGATTTTCTTGGGTGGGTATGACAAATAAAATGCAACACGGTGTATTCCGCATTGCCCTTGGTCCTGGCCCTCCCACGAGTCAGATCACCCGACGACCGCATCCGACCCGCGGTCGGGCCGATACCTCGGGCGATACAGAATACCCCATGTTGTATTCTATATATACAGCTTTTGCTACCTCAAACCTGTAATAGCTGCATACAAGTATCAAGAATCTTTTCCCAACCTGGGCTGTGCAGGTGTAGTCTCCTGTTTCTCTTCTTCTTTCTTCTCTTCTTTCTTTTCCTCCTCCTTGGGTTTCTCCTCTGTGGGCGTGGCAGCAGCTGCAGGTGCGGGTGTGGCTGCAGGTGCGGCCGCAGGTGCTGCCTCTGCCTTTGGGGGTTCCTCTTTGGCTGCAGGCTTGGGCTGGAAAATTGCATACACTCTGTAAGGCTACACTACTGCTTCTTACTGTTGTTGTTTAGGCCACACCAATTTAATTTCTTGGTTAACGGATTCGCCCACTTCATTTTTTTCTGATTTGCAACAAAAATCAGAATCAACTGCAAAATGCTTATATCTTGCCCTGAACAGTTGAAAACAGTCCTTTTCTTCCTAGTTGTTACAGTAAGTCCATCTTTCAATGCAGTGGTATCAATTTCATTGTTTAAATGTTGAACCAGCCTGGTGCGTTGACATTACAGCTTCTATCGTACCATTTTGGGCCATAGTAGGATGCCTAGCCTGTTTTTATTGTTTATTTTATTTCGCCCGCCCGCTCCATTATTTTTCTAGAAAAATCCGTTAACCAAGAAATAAAATTGGTCTGGCCTCCTTAGGCCTAGGAAAAAAATGTTCTGTTTCCTGTTTCCTAACAGACTCTAGAAAAAACTGACAACCTTAGCCTTTTTGTGTGTGTGGACCCTTGTTGCAAGGGACATAAATTCTTCGAGCTGATCGACCTTTTCTAGCTCCATGATCTGACAACGGAGTGATAAAAATGTTGTACAATCGGTTTTCCATCATTGACATTGAAACTACATTGTATAACTATAAGTGTCCTAATACAAGTTTTACTTTGTCAAACTGTGCCTAAGTTGGATCACTATGCATGTATAGAGATCACCAAAGTGTAAAAAAAATGAAAAAAATGAAGACAATGCCTACCTACCGACCCTACTGAAACAGGAAACACATTTTTTTCCTAGGCCTTACAAAAGGTAGCACACACTGGCTTGTACATTTCATTGTGTAACAATCTATTCACTCTTTGTTTATGGACACGTATTCACTATTCGGATGTCGTCTATTTGACAAAAAATGCCCCCCACATCTGCTTGGAGTGTTCCCCACCTTTGTCACCATGACGACGACAAAGTTCTTCTCGTCGATCTTGTACTGCGACAGCGGGAGGTCATCCTGCAGGATCTTCCCTGTGGGAAATAGATTACCGTAAATCCACGCACTTTCACTGTGGTTTAACTTCTCTAGGAGGAAAATATATTCAAGAGGTGAAATGATTTTGTATTACATTCACTGTGTCATCAATTTGCAGTAGAGAGGCCAATACAAAAATGGTGAAAATAGAAAAACAAAAGTGGTATCACGATTTAAAACTAAAGAACAGTACATTTGTATTTTGAAGTTGTTAATCTAGCCTAATTGAAGCTGGTGCGCCGAAGAGCGGTTCAACTTATACCAGCTACATGTATACAGATACAGAAATCTGTCTAGTGACCATGCAAATTTTCCAAGCAAGTTATACTTTGAAACTAATATGTATGCAACACACATTGCATCATATTTTTGCTATCATGATCTGAACCATGCAAGAATTTCAGAACAACAGTTCATGTGCACAGTTGAGCAGCAGAAAGACATTTAATGTGAAATTTTTAATATACAGCATGTCATATTTTAACAATAGCATACATTTGTACATACCTGTGCAGTGCACAACATATTTCATTCCTTGTACTGTATAAAATACACTCACTCACTATCCAATACAAATCTAATAAAAATAATTTTACTGTTAAAGAAATGAGCACGTCGGCAGAACGTCCTGCACCTGCGCGAAACCCGTAATGTATTGTGCATCGTACTTCGGCAGGACGTCTCATATAAGGTCGTATTCGCGCATATAAGGTTTACAAGTCCCCCAAC
>NW_017803976.1:516841-600682 GCF_001625305.1 Branchiostoma belcheri
TTTTAAACATTTGAGCTAAAAAAGAGGCCATTTGAAGGATACCCAAAGGGAACAAATGTTATTTCTAAGGTATGTACAATGTATCCTTGATTGGTAATTTTTCACATTTGATCTGGCATTCTTGCACAAAGAAATACAGTCACAATGCCCCTACACTGTATTTAAAATTAGCGCAGGGGGGGAAATTTAGCGTAGGGGGTCAAAATTTTAGCGTAGGGGGCCCCTATGCTACTTTGCACTAGCTAGAACCCTGGGGACATTCAGCATTTTGTAATTGCTGAGCTCTACAGACTGAAGAACATCAAATTGACAAATTACAGCTGTGTTTTAAACACCATACTTAAGAGCAGCCAAATTAGGGAGTACACATTAGTCCCATGCCAGTTCATTCCATCTTCATGTCACTCCCTAGATGCGAAGTTACAGGAAGGAACTCCATCTATGATTTGAATGTAGTCATTGAGATTTTTCCTACGAACTCATAAGTTGCATTTTTAAGGAAATACATTTACATGGTCTTGGTCTTGGGGGTTAAGGTAGCCAACATCAACTTGCTGATGATTCTGCTACACTGTAGTATTTGATCTGTAGAATTTTGGACCATCGCACACCGGGGCATGCCCCTACTCTTTTTCGAAAGGTGTGGTGGGATCTTTAACGTGCTCGAGGTGTGGCTCTCCTCAAACACGGGACCTCCAGTTTACGTCCTATCCGAGGGACGTCCCTAACCGAAGCTAGGTACTCATTTACCTGAGGGAAGTGAGGAAATTCGTGTTAAGTGCCTTTCCCAAGGGCACAAGATCGGTGACATGGGTGGGGATTGAACCCTGGACCTCTAGGTCCCGAGCCGAAAGCGCTACCGCTGCGCCACACGACCCCACAACACGGAGGATGGTCCACGGTATATAACATAAGTGTGATTGAGAGACAATATTACTTGTATACATACATTTGTTGATTCAAATAGTCAGAATGGACAGTGGGTACTATCACAATATACATGTTGTAATTCAGATCATGTATGTTAGATCAACCTGGTTATAAATAGTAACATACATAAGTTGTTTTTCATTTACCTTATTCAGGACACAGGGTTCTAGCTACTAGCCTAGGATTTAATTTTAGCGTAGTGGTACTGGCCGCATGTCAAGGGAGCGAAGCGACTGAGAGGAGGGATGGGGCGGAGCTTTTAAAAAATTGAGATAAAAAAGGGGCCATTTGAGGGATACCCAAAGGGAAAAAATGTTATTTCTAAGGTATGTACAATGTATCCTTGATTGGTAGTTTTTCACATTGATCTGGCATTCGTAAACAAAGAAATATAGTCAATGCCCCTATGCAGTATTGAAAATTTACCGTAGGGGGTCAAAATTAAAATTATAGCATAGGGGGCCCCTACGCTACTTTGCGCTAGCTAGAACCCTGGGACATCACTGTCTCTAACCTGATATCACTTTTGTTGTTTTGCACCAACACCACTGGTCAAACTGATACAAAACTTATAACATTTCTTTCTGTGATTTTTGAACACCCAGTACTTTTGTTTGCACAAGAAACTCGAGTCATACCTTACCATAAATTACTTACCATGATCATATCATTTTTATCACATCTTGTTGCTGATCAACAAAATTGTGATATGCTTTATATAATTGTCATGTAACTCGTTGAAGAATCAATGACTATTTGTCTGATGATGATAATACTAAAATTGAATGGTGGTGGACAAAAGACATAGTTTATTTATACAGCAACATGACTTACCAAAGAGTATGTATACCTGAAAGAAATATAAGGGATACATGGGACAAAATGATAAGCGATAACTTGTGACTAGACTATGCTATGCAAGAAATGTTTGGCGAAATATTATACAATCGCAGTCATCGAACACGCGAAGTCATATAAAAATGACATCACCTTTGTCCTGTATGTAAGGGTGAAACTTGCAACATGTGTGCACACGGATAGACTTACCCGCATAGATCAACTTGAGTCCTGCAGCAGGGAACGACTCCTTTCCTTTCTCCCCCTCCACCTTCTCCTTCAGCTGCTTAACCTGAGGATGGAGGGAGAACAGAAGGGATTTAGCGATTTCACGGGAGGGTAAAAGAAACTGCGTAAGATTTGGGACGGTTCTGACTCAGCACACTTCATGTAGCGGGAAGTCGACCCCACGACCAACTCACCGTCGCATTCTCCTCGATCTCGATCTTGAACGTCTGCTGCTGTAGCGTTTTGAACGTGATCTGCATTTTCCTAGACTACTCTGGAACCGTACGGGTCAGAAAAAGTTCGAGAAGAGTTGAGGGAAAGTGTCAAATGAGCCCAATTTTGGAGAGAACCTTGCTTGTTTTCAAAACGTCGACCACACGGCCGCCATTACAGTGACGTCAGACGAGGCGACTGCGCCTGCGCTGCCTACCCAGGATGCACCGCGCGGGACGCATGCTGAGGGAAAGGAAGGCCAAACTTTGCAAACTTTCGGGAAACTTTGCCAAAAATCTTCTCAAATTTCGCATCATGTTTCCATAACCTAACGCGATATCATAAATAATGGGAACAGCAAGCCATCGGGATCCGATAGGGGTTCTGATCGACCCAGAAAGCGCAGAGTCCGAGCTGATATCGGCGATGAAACACGTCGCGGACCGGTCTCTGAGGGACCCGGTGGCGAGGGGCAGTTTCTGCGAGGACAGTCCGGAGGGTCCGAGCGTCGTGCTGACCAGACTGACCGACATCCTGAGAAGGACGTCAAGCTGTCAGCTCAAGATGCACGCCTGTGCCACTCTTGGAGCGCTGGCGCACGGGGACAGGCAGGTAAATCAGTTGTCAAAGCATATACTACACCGTTTTTATCACCCCCATGTCAACTCACCTGGTCTGAATAACAAACAGGCAGCTGCACAGTTGCTCCAGGTGGTCAACAAAACAATTTTAGTTCTGGAAATCTTTCAAGTTACTACATTATTTTATTACTAAGAAATTAGGTTTTTGTACTGTGTACGGTCTGTGCAAATTAAAAAGATTCACAAACAGATGGGCGGCATGGGCCTAAAAATTATGGTCGGCCACTGTCCATTCAGTAACACGTTAACACTTTGTTGTTAAAGAAAATTGAGGAAAGCTGTGTGACCAAAGATAAATATTTTGACAGGAAGGTTGCCACAGTTGTCTCCCTTCAGGCTGGGAGAGATTGACGGTGGAATGTGCACAGAATCAGCAAGAAATTTACAATAATAATGAATAAAACAAGAAATTCACAACAACTCAAAATACTTCACGTAGGTGTGAAATCTTTAATTTTTTGTCACTCTTTGCAAGGAGGTTTAAAATCAACTTCCTTGCTCTTTGTAAATGATCCTTTTATTTTGACCAGAAGAACCTCTCCTGTTGATAACATTGACCTTGTACTTGCCCAGGTGAGAGGACAGGTGTGTCAGCTGGGTGTGTTAGCTGCACTGACAGGTATCCTCAGAGGGAAGCAGGATGAGCATGGGCACCTCCTACCTGATCAGCTGGAGCTGCAGGAACAGACAGCAGCCCTACTGCGCAAACTTACCTACCAGTACAAGTGAGTCTCAAGGTCTTTTATATGATGTACAGAGTCTTTGTGTTACATGCACACTACCCACTTACAAGTTATTATGTTTACCGAAGGAAAACATATTGTTTTTGCTCAGTTTCTTCCTCTTCTTCTTCTCCAAAGTGACCTGACCAATGACATGATTTGTTGATGTCTGTCACCATGGTGACTGGTGTTGGGTTACATAAAGTTGCAATTTCATGGTCTGCTCTGCTCCTGTCACCATATACTAGTAGTACATGTATGTGAATGTGTTTGAGTAAGAATTAACAGAGCAGACCATGTCTGAAGGTAAACATTATGCATTTGCTTTGCAAATGTTACTTCTCTAGTATGTGATATGTTTTTTTATGTGCCTACACTACTTATATGAGATTCTTTGCTCTTACTGGTATTAGGAATAATAGTTTGTTTCTTGTACAACATAGATGTCAGCTTGATGACCTGAGACAGTCCCAGATCCTGAGCCTACTGCTGCAGTTCTGTGACGTGTACGGGAGAGACATGCGGGGCAAGTTCTTACACGCCTTCCCCGCCGAGTCCCGCAGCTTCCTCGGGCGTCTGACCGTGGGAAAACAGCTGGTCGGGCGGGTCACCGAGCTACGGAAGCTGGAACGAAAAATGGCGATGCAGCGTTTCAACCGCAGGCACGTCGTCGGCTTGTGCGAGGACAGGGTGTATCTGTGCGAGATGTACGACACGACGACTACCGAAGACGTGTTGGTCAGCGCAGAACTGGTGAAGGCGGGGCTAGCCTGGGTGGAACCTGAAGACGTCATGTATCCTAGCGACAAGGGGTCAGAGGGCACTGAGGAGAATGACAGAGGAGTGTGGAAGGACATGTTTGTGACCTACTGGATTGACGGCAGTCACTTCTGGGCCCACATTGGTGGGGAGGACACTCACAGCACCATCAGGAGGATACAGGACGAGATAAACTCCACTAAGTCTCATGCAGAACCTTTGATGAAGTGTCCTGAAGTAGGTGATATGGTGGTAGCTCCTCCAAAAGGTTCTCATTATGGGAGTAAAGATGACCTTCCCGGGTCGCCTTGTACGACTGGATACCGTGCGGTGGTGACTGAGGTGGCAGTTGGCATGGTGTCCCAAGTTCGCGTGCACGCCGTCGACTACGGTTTCGATACGGACGTGTCGTGGATTCTGTTGACGAGAGTTCCTTCGTCAGTTGCCGACGATCCCCCACAAGCCACGGCCTGTGTGTTGAGATCTGTGATCCCCCCTCCCCCCAGTGTGCCTGCTCTCTGCAGTGTTCTGGGCACCTTGTGTAACCTCAGCCAAGACTACTGCGGAGTCAGTGACATGATAGTCCAGAGGGAAGGCCTCCCTCTCATCACAAAACTCTGCTACTCTCCTGAGGAAGAAGTTTGTCGACTAGCTGCCAGCGTCCTCCTGAACTTGGCCAGGAGTTCCCGTGTACGAAAAAGAATGGGTCTTCTGGGAGTGCCTAAGGCGCTACTGGACATGTGTCAGAGGTATGTGAAGAATGACGCCATCCTGGAGGTCGGGATAGGGGCTCTGAGGAACCTGATGTACCAGTGTATGCCCAACCGCTGGCGTCTGGTGGATCTCAAGGGGTTTATGGTCCTCATCCACGTCTACAACACCTCGAAGAATGAGAGCATACGGCTGCAAACGCTGGGTGCGATCAAGAACCTGGTGGGTGAGGAAAACACAAAAGGTGACCCGGACTTTTCCCTAAAGTATCATGGGTCTCCTAGAAATGAGGATGGGTACCACTTCATCAAGGCTATGAGGAAAGAATCAAAACTAGAAGGCGGTAATGTTAAAGAGGCTGAGAAGAAAACTCCTCCCCGTGCTAGTGGTAAAATTGAGTCTCAGTCAGGAGATTCAGAGGAGTCATTCGCGAAGTTCATTCTCAACAATGTCACCAAGGCCAGGACCAGAGCAGCCTCTGAGTCAAGTGCAAGGTCAAGAGGAAGTCCTGGAGACAAGAAGTCAGAATCTAAGACAACTTCAGGTAGATCGAAGAGTAGATCCAGATCAAAATCAGGGGGTTCACCAAGGTCTAGATCACCAAGGAAGTCACCTGAAAAGTCAACGCAAGAGTCGCCAACAAGAAAGAAGAATGAGAAGAAGCTAAGAAAAGGAGAAGTCCTTCCAGACCCAACCGAAGTCAGTCTTGGCGCGGACACTCTGAACTCCTTCTTCGATGACACAGGTGATGCTAGCTCTGTGAAGGACCCCGTCGTGGCAAAGGCCTTCTTACAAACTGTCTTGTCTCCAGACATCCCTTCTTCTCGGCCGTTTAGTGAAGAACCAAAATATGTCCAGGGGTTTGTGGTGGACTTTGTGGAAGATGCAACGCACGACATCAGACCCCAGACTTCTATTGACAAAATCTCCATCACTGCCATAGGAAGGATCACCTGTGCTTTTCTCAACAGTGGGAGAGGGGGTAGGTACTTTTATAATACTAGTTAGTGTAGACGGAATGTACACAATGAATTGTCAGATACAAGTACAAGTTTACCAAATCATCTATCAATTATATTTGTAGCCACCTGCCTTTTTGAGTGGTATATTGTCATTTCTGTTTGAACAAAGCAAGTTTTCCTTGTGCTCAAGAACTAAAATGTCAACATTGCTGATTTTTAGGTGGGATTTACCTATCTTTGGACTAAAAATGGTGTTCAATAGTATGTAGTTAAAGTATCAACTGTAATCTTCAGTAGTAACAAATTTTTTGAAGAAATGCTGCCTGTTTCAGTAGCCAAGAATGTAAAATGTGTGCAAAAACTGAGTGCTGAGGGAAAGGCAAATGCTACCATTAATGTCCACAATGTCCAGTGATATATCATGTACATTGGTGACAGAAATCTTTCATGTGTACTGTACAGGTACCTTATACCTGGGCATCAGGTCAGACTACAGGGTACACGGTATAGAGATCACGCGGCACGAGAGAGATGAGTTCCGGTTGGGAATCGACCGCCTGATGACCAGAATGGTACCGCCTGTCAAACACGACAAGTACCAGGTGGCTGCCATCTTCATAGTGATGCTGTACAGTGTGTTACTATAACAGGGCTCAAAATACTGTAATTCCTGATTTGTTCACTGTACTGATAAGTTCACTGTTTTCACTGTCTTTTGTGTACAGTGAACTTATCATTACAGTTAACAAATAATTCCTGGACTTTCTTTTTCCTGCACCTGTCACCACCGTGAACATATAGTTACGTGAACATGTCCATTTTTCTCAGACCGTGAAATTTTGCTACCGTGAACATAAAGTGAATTACAGTACTGGGTGCATGTGCACCTTAGTGCACCCAAAATTGGAGCTGCGCACCTAATTTTTTTCTGTGGGTGCACCAGTGCACGCAAATATTTTTGTAGGCATTTTTAACATATTTAGAAATGTATAATAGTATACCGGATATTCTTGGTCTCTAAGCATCAGAAAAATAATAAAATCTTTGTTGTAGTGCTTGTTTCAGATTTTAAAGTTAGCTCTCATTTTAGATTCAAGCTCAGAAGAGAAGCAGTAAGACCTGCAATTAGGTTTTGTTTCATATGGTGCACCCAAAATATTTTTGGTGCACCTAATTTTTCAGGTTGGGTGCACCAGTGCACCTATACCCAAAAATGAATTTCGAGCCCTGCTATAATGTGCCGTTTATTACCTTATTCATAGGAGGACTCCTGTACCTAGATCTATAAGCTTTTATGTAACTTCTAGATTTGGTGAATGCAGGAAATTTGTAGGCTCAAAAATATAATTTTCATCTAAGTGCATGTTTACATATACACCACAGTTATCAATACATTTTTGTGTTTCAGTATGTTATTAAGTTTATTGTGTTAGAAACTATTAAAAAGTAAAAAAAAGTCTTAAGATATAAAGCTACATGTCATAAGTACTATAACAAACATTTTATGATTTTTGTGACACTTAGATGCCAAGAATATCCTGTATACTATTATACATTTGATATGTACAAAAATACCTACACCAGTGCACCCATAGAAAAAAAAATGGGGTCCACAGCTCCAATTTTGGGTGCACTAAGGTGCACGTTCATCCAGTATTTCGAGCCCTGTAATAGTACTATAACATGTAGTTAAATAGCTAGGTAATTTGTGGCAGGTTCTGTTGTAACTTCTGTACCTTCTAGATTTTATGTAA
The DNA here is from genome assembly GCF_001625305.1 of Branchiostoma belcheri. Classification (NCBI taxonomy): domain Eukaryota; kingdom Metazoa; phylum Chordata; class Leptocardii; order Amphioxiformes; family Branchiostomatidae; genus Branchiostoma; species Branchiostoma belcheri. The sequence continues at coordinate 524,599 of NW_017803976.1, forward strand.
CTTCTACATGTAGTTTTGGCAATTGCAGGAAAGGTTAGCATTATGAGTGTATGTTAGAGTATGTTAAAGTAAAAAAAACCCTAAAGCTACATGTCATGGCAATACTCGCATGTCAGGACTTGAACCTATTTAATTACTGAACATGCTGTAACACAATACTGTGTTTATATTTGTGTCCAGGTTGTTTTTCACCCTGTTGTTGCTCGCCGGGGTTGTGACAGCCCCGATACGCGGAAGTGCATGGACGATCTCCACGTGATCGAGGTACAGATTCGCCCCTCGCTCGGGGTGATCTACAGCACGTGGGAGGACCGGTGTTACGTACGCGTGAAGGCAAGGAACAGTAAGGTATGTTGTTTGTTGTGCATCATTGGTAAACATCATCAGTAAACACATCAGAGCCAACACCCCTAAGGCCACAGCAAGTAATCTTTATGGATGACATCATGCACATTAATTTTCGCCTGATTTTGAAAAAAAAAAAGAAATTTTCCAGAACCTGGAGGGCAGATAAATATGAAGACAAGGCTCGGATTTATTGTTTTGTCTTTAATTTGATGCAATGATGTATTTCATTCCTTTATATGTTGATGTTCCTACTGAATCAAAAAAACTTGTACAATAAGGCCACACCAATTTAATTTGTTGGTTGTCGGATTTTTTCAGAAAAAATATGAAGCGACAGGGCGAAAAAAAATAAAAATAAAAACAGGTCTAGGCATCCTATTATAGGCTTAAATGCTACAAAATGAGCCATGAAGTCAACACAAAAGGCTGGGTTAAAATTCAAACATTGAATTTTGAACTTTTAATCAAACCAGTGCAATGATAGATGTGAAAACTGTAACAACTGGGAAGAAAAGGACTTTCCTCGACTGTTGGGGGCAAAACATGAGCATTTTTCAGTTGATTCAGGACCAGAATCAAATTTTTTTTTTTGTCCAAATCAGAAAAAAACGAAGAGGCGAATCCGAGAACCAACAAATTAAATTGGTGTGGCCTAATTAAAAACTTTAATTTTTCAAAGTTGTTTCAGTGACCAATGGATGTTGTAATAGTTGGCAGTAAACTTAGCACAATAAAGGTATCATCTCTTCTTTTACAAGGTTTATGATGTCAAAATTTGAGAATGTAGGAATCTTGTTTTTTTTAGTCCGCCTTGTCAGGATAGGGTCTGTAGTTATGAATGTATTTTTCAAATTGCATGTAAAATGTTTGCCAACATGCAATTTTGTTTGGGTTTGAGCCAGGACTTAAAAGTGTATATTTGCAGAAAGTATTTCCAAATTGCAGAGCAGTATTGTGACATTATACAATATTGCAAAACATTAATATCACTTCTCTGTGTAGTTGAGCCATCAAGAAGTGAGAGAGTTGGTTCTGAATGACGAGGAACAGCGTTACCGTACAGAGGTGGAGAGTCTACAGAGAGAGATACACAGACTTCAGACACAACTCAAGTCATCTCAGGGAGGCAGTCACAATGAGGACAGTCTACCGATAGGTGCGTACAAAATGTGTGTGAGGCATGTTGTTACAAGGATTCATATTTTTGAGTTTTCTCCTGAAACTAGTTCTGGAATATATTGGCGAGACAGAACGCTCACTGAGGACCAGATTTCCTGAACACAAACGCCCCAGCTTGCTGTCATCTGACGTTTCTCAACACATCCACATCAAATCACCGGGCCATACCGTCTCTTTGGACAAAGTTAGAGTACTGGACACTGAACAGGACTACTTTTTAAGAGGCATTAAGGAGGCCATATATATCAGAGCACTTCAGCCTTCACTTAATAGAGATGGTGGACGATATAAACTCCCTGGCACTTTTGATCAATTGCTTACGTCACGTATCAGTAAAGTCTCGTGTGAATAAGGTCACGTGTTTGTAAACCATAACTCTCGCGAGATCACATTGTGAAGTGATTGGTCATTAATCATCATTGTCATTGTCATTGTCATTAATTATCCTGATGAAGGCGACAGTGGTCGCTGAAAATTTGATATCTCTGTAAACTGTTGGAATAAAGTTTAACGTTTTACTATGATTACTACCAACACGGAGGAACTTTCTTGATAGTTCTGGACTAGTATTACTAAATCTGTGGACTCCCCTTATTCCACGGGGTGGCTGTCAACATATTTTTGTTCTGCCTATTTATGTTTACCGAAGGAAAACGTATTGTTTTTGCTCCATGTCTTCTTCCGCTTCTTCCTCTGTTCCAAACACTAACCTTTGACCTGGCCAATGGCCTCTTTTGTTGACATCTGTCACCATAGTAACTGGTGTTGGGTTACATAATGTTGCAATTTCATACTAGGCATTTAGGCTCCTGTCACCATATACTCGTAGTACACGTATGTAAATGTGTTTGAGTAAGAATTAACAGGGCAGATCATATCCAAAGGTAAACATTATGCATTTGCTTTGGAAATGTTACTTTTCTAGTTTAACCTGCTGTAAAGTAAACTTAGCATGCTGAAGCTCAAAAAGAAAAACTACCAATAGAACTTATTGAAAGTCAAAGTGTCCTCTTTTGTATTTCAGGGAACAGCAGTGCACTGAGTGACATGGCTTCAGGGGTGGTTCTGGGGAACTCTCTGAACAGTTCTTCTGACAGCTGTTCTCCCAAAGATGCCTCATCACCCTCCAGCCCAATGGAAAAGTGCAACATCTCATAGTTGAATGTAAAACCAGAACTTTGCTTGTCTCAGTGATTCTTGTGTAAAGAACTTGCTGAATAGATATATCATATGAGAAGCCATCACTTGTTCTTAGCAAAGATTTTGAATGTTTAGTCTTTCCGTTGTGTTATAAAGTATTTAAATACCAGTTAAGTGTTACTAATTGTAGTTTAGTTATACTACAAGTTGCAGTAGGTTATACTAGTAGTAGGTCTAGTTGTACATGTATTTCTATTAATTTATTTAAGTTTGTTTCAGACAAATGATTATCAAAGACATGTTTTGTTTGGATGGACATTCCAATGAGGATGCATATAGAGCACTGTGATCATGATCCTCATATTTTCTGGCTGTCTCTTCCTCTCCAAGCAGAGTTCAGATGGGAGATCATAATCATTTTCTTATTGGTGCGGGTTTAAGAAAAGGAGGTACAAGTCAGGAGGTAACAATACTCCCTCCAGTCTCTACTTGGAGAGTAGTCTCAAACGCTAATTCCCGTCTCATAAACGGCTAACTTTAAGAGGGCCTGCAAGGGGGGGTCCCGACAATGCTCTACTCTGAATTCGGAAACCTCTCGATTACGCTTTATGATAAATTCCAAGTGTCTACAACGCATTACATATAATTAAAACGCCAAATACGCTCTACGCAAAAATATTAGAGCGGTCCGTCTACGCTTTACGTAGAATTAAAATGGCCGATTACACTCTACAGAAAAGGGCATGCAGGCCCCCCTTTAAGTCTATAAGCACGGTCCATCCACACCATGATGTTTTGTGGCGTAGAGGGTTAGGGTATAAGTTAGGGTTTTAGAGCTACGCTTTTTGACCCTGGTTCGAATCCGAGTCTGTGCCTTTTCTTTTTCCACTACATACATGTATTTACATGCATCTTTATTTTTCATGATCCTCCCTTACGTTTGCAATTCAAATATTGACTTGTATACGTTTCATACGTTTTTGGACCTCAAAGAAAGTTATGATACCCTTGTGTATGGTATCGAGCAGACAGCGATATGGCATGGAAGGCGATGATTGTTCTGAAAGGCGATGACTGTTTAAGAGATGGAAATTTGCTTCTCCAACCTTCATTCCAACCTTAATTACACCATTGACCAATATGGGGTGAATTTTAATATGTTTAAACAGCTGAGGAATTTGTAATGTCCAATTCCTTACGCTGTTGGAACTTGTTGAAAATATTATACTTGTTCATGAAACTAACATTAAATTGATTATTTTCAGAGCCTGGTTGTTGCTGCCTCCTTTTTCTACATTGCATTGAGATAGTAAGCCCTGTACCATGCCAGTGTTGTTCCTAATAAACAGGTTCATGCTTTTAACTGCACTTGTGCTGTGTAAGCCAGGTGATATGGCTGACTCGTGCAGTTGGACCCATGAACCTACAAAAGGTATGGAAAGCTCCAATCAAGAAACAGACGAAAACTTAAGTGTTTAAAGCATGTACAGAGACTATTCTACTCTACAGCTCTGAATCATGGGCTATGAATGCTGCCCAGAGCAAGAAAGTAGATGGTACATATACAAAAATGTTAAGAACAGTGTATAATGTATCATGGAGACAACATCTAACAAACAAACAACTCTATGGCTCTCTCCCGCCCATTTCATCTGTAGTCCGACGACGTAGACTTGCCTTGGCAGGGCATGTTGTTCGTAGTAACGAACCAGCTGGTAGACTAGTACAGTGGCTTCCTACTGGGAGATGTAGAGTGGGATGTCCTTATACTACACTTTTGTCCGTGTTAGAGAGAGACACTGGTCTCGCAGGGACTGCATTAGTGTCTGCCATGAGAGATAGGACATACTGGAGTAACTTTATCAAGTGTACCTCTCCGGATTAGTATAATACGGGATGATGATTACAATTAACTAAACTCTTGTACCATGCATGGACCCATCCAACCGCAAATAACAACATAGCAACTTTGACACAGCAGTCAGTTTATTGAGGGGCTTGTATGTGTACTGTTACAGAGTCTGTCATAAGAGGTCTATTTCAATACAACAAATACACTGCTGGTTTAGACTGATGACGTGTCCCAGAAAATTCCAAATACAGTCCTCTGTAAATGTGTGATTAACTTGTACGTAAGTCAATGGTGTTTAAACAAATTACGAAACACATGTCAATCTTTTAAACTATATCAAACACAAAGATTGGATGGAAGAATATTCCTCACAAGATAAGATTCTTATGAACTGAGAACACCTTTTGCTATATTACATTTCATTCTAGGCTTTTTCCTTGTCTTCTGGGAACACATATTTGCTCTTATCAAACCATAAGTCATCGAAGTATGTGTCGTAGAACTCTTGGTCGTAGAGCTTTTCGGACGGCCAGTTCTTGGGGCAGCCCATCGGTGGTCCGTTCATAGCGTCTAGCTGTGGTCTCCATTTCTCCATCTTGGACACTTTATACAGGAAGCCGCTGACTCCCAGGTAAACGCAGCTTTGGGCAGCGAGGGAATAGCTGTGCACTGAGCAAGAGCAGGAGTTGTCAGTACAAGCCAAAACTGTTCCGTTAGTCAGGGCTCGAAATACTAGGTGCATGTGCACCCAATTTTTTTCTGTGGGTGCACTGGTATTTAAGTAGGTATTTTTGTACATTAAATGTATACAGTAATACTGGATATTCTTGGAATCTAAGTGTCAGAAAATCTTTGGTCAGAAATTGTTTAAGATTTTGAAGTTAGCTCTCATTTCAGATTCAAGCTCGGAAAAGGAGCAGTAAGATCTGTAATTAGTTCTTGTTTTATATGGTGCACCCAAAAAATTTTCTGTGCACCTAAATTTTTAGGTTGGGTGCACCAGTGCACCTATTCCCAAAAATGAATTTCGAGCCCTGTGTTAGTAGTGTGAAATGTTCACACTAAATCTTGTATATCACTGAGGCAAGGAATGTTGGCCATAGTGGCTAAAATGCATTTACAGTTACACATACAAATTCGAGGCCTGTAGCACTTGTCAGTATATGTACAGTAACTAAAGTGTGAAAGTTTGTAGTTTCTTCAACTTAGTGGTTGCAAGAGAAGTATCACAATGGAAGACATAACAAATATATAACGTAAGACCTTACAACTTGAAGTAAAGAACAATCTTATTCCTTGACAAAGACTGGAGTCGAAAATTTGGGTGAGTCCAATTTTTTAGGTTGGCAATTACAGTTCAGTCTTGTTCATAAGTAAAGAACAATGTGAACATTTACAGTAACTTTCTTGTAAAGAAACAGTCATAACTATTGTACCCAAAAATCACAGCCTGTTAGATGAAGAGAACTTACTCCTGACTCCGATGAAGGTTCCTGCAGCACAGCCGCCCATCAAGTAGTTAAACTCATCATCTCCTCGCTTCTGTGCCAGCAGCTGGGTGGTCAGTCCAAATATCGCACCAAGGCCAGCTGTCGGGAGAAAATAGTATGTACTTAGGCCACACCAATTTAATTTCTTGGTTAACGGATTTTTCTAGAAAAATAATGGAGCGGGCAGACTTTTATTATTTAATTTAATAAAATTGGTGTGGCCTTACTGTAGGGCTGGAAATACTGGGTGGTGCACCCAAATTTGGTGCTGTGCACCCAATTTTATTCTGTGGGTGAACCCAAATATTTGTGTAGTTTTACGTATGTAAACTATGTGTAGTAGTACACAGAATATTCTTAAGTGTCAAAAAATAATAAAATTGTTGTAGTACTTAATTTCCTTGGAAATGAAATATAAATAGGTTTGCTGACATTCTTATTTTATATGGTGCACCTAAAACTTTTTTGTGCATCCAGTTTTGGAGGACAGGTGCACCTATGTATTCCCAAAAATGTGGGTTTTCGTTTTTGCATTTGGGAGGTCACAGGTTCCAACCCAGGTGGTCATACCAAAGAATCCAAAATGGTATACATGTACTGCTGCTTTTTATTGTTAGTACTTAAGAGTCATGACTGAGAATGAGTGTGGGAGTTGCAAAACACACACCGCTATCAGGTTGACAAGCTGTAAAACAATGTGGGAAGAAAATTACCTTTAAAGTAAAAAAAACAAAAAAAAACAAACACATCACATTAATACAGATTATGCCTGTATGTTATGGTTTCATACTTACCAAATGTAGCAGTGGTGCTTGCAGTCCTCATTAATACCTCCACTGGGCCTGTCAGTCTGTTCCTATAGGACTGCATAACCAGGTAGTAGGAGAGTCCAACAAGGCCTGAAATATATAACATTCTCATCACAATGAACATCAATACATATTATGATAAACAAATATTTCTGCAAAATCCTATGATACATTTACATAAACAATTGAGGATTTTCAAAACCACATGTTCTGTTGAGTCAATAGCATAAATCAAAATATTTTCTGCACATCAGATCTGTATCATTATGATTATCCTTCTCATCACCTACTCCAATTCCAAAAGGCATTATGCTCAGCCTCTACACTACACCATGCCATTACACTACACTACACTACACTCCAATTCCAAAAGGCATTATGCTCAGCCTCTACACTACACCATGCCATTACACTACACTACACTACACTCTAATTCCAAAAGGCATTATGCTCAGCCTCTACACTACACCATGCCATTACACTACACTACACTACACTCCAATTCCAAAAGGCATTATGCTCAGCCTCTACACTACACTGCATAATTTACACTACACTACACACTATACTACACTTACACTACACTAGTTTATCTGCTAGCTCCACATACCCATGAGCTTTATAGAGATTCTAAATGCCGCTAGAAGCGTCTTTTACATCAAGCTAAAAGACCAAAGAAGGGTTCATGGACTGACAGTGGTTACTTTTTTGTTAAAACGGACAAATTCTAGGTTACTCTGACCAAAAGAACAGAGATAGAGACGGAGACGTACCAGCCGTTGTGGATATCTTGGTGACAACCATCGTCTTTCCAAAGACGTCTTCCCCATCTTTCTTCTCCCAATAGTCCCCGTAAAACTTACGGAGGTTCCCTTTGCAGGGATTGAGCATTGGGGTCCGCCAAGCAATACCCCAAGTCATCTTGTTTTAGGTCTTTCACGGTCAAGAAAAAATAACTTCTCCAACATCAGGACATCATGGCGGCCGAAGGACAAACTGTGACCTTTGACCCATCTGGTATTTGACCCATCTGGTATCTGAAAAATCTTGAATCGTAAGCAATTTTTTATATACAAAATATCTCTTATCAAAACAATATAATTGATAAGTTGAATTTTTTTAAAAATATGATTCTATTTTGGGTTTTTTAACGCTTGAGTGCTTTTCCCAGAATGCACCTTAAGCTGAGTTGTCATTTAACGCCTTCCGAACACTTCACAGACGTTTGGAAGAGATATTCCTCCGCAAGGATCAACTTTATATTTACCAAATCATTGATTATTTGCCTCAAAAGTGCATGAATTTGACAATTCTTCTTTATAATCATTAAATTTATCAGTAAAACTACATATATCTGTCATATGTTTGGAGCATGAAAATATATTATCGGGAACTATTTTCCCTACGTGGTGGACGTGCTGAGGTGAACTGATATGTAAACAGGCCAGGGGTCATCAGAGGTTGAAGTAGTCAGAAACTCGTCATTTGTCGTCCGGAAAAGAAGGTTTAAGAGTTTTCCGAGTGTTTTTTTCCTCAAAAACTGTTCGCACTAGAGTATAAGAAGTTCTCAAGACGTTACTGAGTTGCTGTAAGATGAAGCTAGGCGGCGAGGAGACGTCGGCGATTCCGCTGGTCGCGGTGATGATGGTCAGTCTTGTATCGCGACCGTCTCTGGCGTCGTCTTACGGTAAGTACAACATAAGATTCGCACATAAATAATTTTCTGAAGGAATATATAATTCCTTTGTAAAACAAAAACATGTAGTCTAACAGCATATCTTTCTTCGGTGCATTTACTTCTTGTGAACTTCTTCTTTGCCTTATTTTCGTGGATCGTATACGTATATACGGTAATGTACCGGTATATAAACTGTTCCGTTCGATATGGCGGTTTACTAAAGTTCCTGGAGTATATATGCGTATATGCGAAACCAAGCCGGATCCTGAGGCACATCACACGTTTTAACCCGTATTGGTTGTTTTGAAATCCTTTATTCTAATGACCAAAGGGTATGACAGTGTTTATGATGTTCGCTAAGGTATACGTGTACTAAAATACCAATGATGAATCATTTTACATATAGGGGGGCGTAGTCCTGTCGTCAATGCTGTGAAATATCGTTATACCACATACAGGGACATATTTCTAATATCACTTTTAACCAGGATTCGACATTGAGTCTTAGTTATGTATATCAAAAAAATATTTCTCATTTTTATTACTTTAAAGAGTAACTTTGTATCTTCTGTCAAATCTTCTGTTGATATTCATAGATGACTTGCAAAAGCATTGTCACCTTAAAAAATATAAGTATATGCATGTCTTAACATTTTACTGCTTTAAATTATATATTTATATGATTTCCCAGCATCTATTGAATCAGACTTTTCAAATATAAACCTCAATCAAGATTGATTAGAAGATGTAATTTGGTACAAATCATTGACATATCATTAAGATTCTTTATTAATACATGTATGTATTTATGTCAGTACCTAGGTCTGCATTTTGTGTAATCATATGTGGTTCTGTAACATTTTTATTTTTATTCATAAATCAAATCTTAAAATCGTAACATAATTGAATTTGTTGATGTTTACCTGTGCAGGTGGGGAACGTGTGTTGTTAGAAGATGTGAAGGTGTTGACACTTTACAATGGCCGGATGACAAACTCGAGAAGAGCAGGACCAGTACCGCAGGTAAGGCTCACTTCTAAAGTTACTAAACCTTTCCTGTTTCTCGACGGACCATAGAAAAACCTGCTGACCCTATAGCTAGCCTTTTTTGGGGAGGTGGGGGGTGGACCCCTGCAAGGGACATAAGTTTTTTGAGCTGATCGACCTTTTCTAGCTCCATGATCTGACACCTGAGTGATGAAATGTTGGTTTTCCAACATTGACATAGAAAATATAAGTGTCCTCATGCAAGTTTTACTATGTTTAACTGTCTGTGATGTATAAGCAAGGCATTGATATAAATTGGATCACTAGCTAGAGATCGCCACCAAAGTGGAAAACAGAAAATCCCTAATTACCGACCCTAATTTTTTAGGACTAAAACAGGGAACACAACATTTTTTCCAAGGCCTTAGTTACGGAGAGGATTAAAGTTATGTAAATTTTAATCTCATAGTCAAAGATGATTAGTATGGCAATTTGCAAAGTTGAACATGTTTACTAGTAACTTGTCTCATTAGGTTTTTATGTTTTTGTGGTATTCAATCTATGATATTCATAACATTGACTGCCAACAAGGACACGTCATCATACAGCTACATATACTGTCGTCATTTTGAAACAACTTTGTCACAAAAACACAAAATATTTGTGGTATACAATGTGAAGTATTCATAACAAACTGTTAACTGTCAACAAGGACACGTCATCATTTTAGCTACAGTACCCCGGTATGTCTACCAGTACTGGTCAGTATTAGCCCACAGTGACACACTGTGAATTTCTTGATCCTCAGATTTCTGCAGCAAGATAGTTAGTGGAATGGGCTGGCAAAATAAAGTTGATAGCAACAAAGAAACAGGCAGGAAATGAGCATTTTGGAGTTGCATCATATCCTGAATGGTACATTATTGTGAAAAATGAAGTGCAAACCAAAAAAGTCAATTGGCATGGCTTATAAAACTGTTGCTTAGTGTATTGTGTTAATATGCATACATGTACCTTGAGTTGCTATATATTTAGACCCAGTTTACACGGCGACAAAATCCGTGCGTACGAAAATTGCGTGCGAGCGTACGTTCGTTTCTGTTTACACATCGACAAGGAGAGCCAGAGGACAAAACAATTTTGAAACAGAGAATCAAAGGGAAAGCAAAACAAAATGAAACGCGGAGAATTGAACAAGTAAACACGGCGCTAGTAGGTAAATGAGAATCGAATGTAAACACGGCGTGGTTTGGCAAGACGCGGGAAAAAGATAGGGAATTTGCATATGATCCCTGACCTCCTGCATCAGGGAAGTGCGTGCGTATGATCAGTTCTGTTTACACGAGGCCCGGAGGCACGAAAAGTCATAAAAACTCCCCGCTGGGCGATCGTACGCCTGCTCTAGAGGTAATGTACGAAAATTGCGTACGAAACTTGCGTACGCAAATTGGGACCCGTTTACACGGAGGGAAAACCTTTGCGTACGCAATTTTCGTACGAAATTTGCGTTCACAATTTTCGTACGCACGGATTTTGTCGCTGTGTAAACCGGGCTTTAGGTTATGCTAATGAAGAAAGTTTTTGTTTTCAGCTGAAATGTGTGGGGGGTTCAGCAGGATGTAGCAGCTTCGTGCCACAGGTGGTACAGTGTACCAACCAGGGGTCAGACGGATATGACATACAGGTGTGTGGATATCCTTTTCACTTATAAATACTAGTACTGGATACCTGACTCTTAGTAAACTGTTTATAACTATAAGCGCTTGTTTTCTTGCCATGACTATACCTAACTTTCTACTTTGACATCTTAACTTATGTCTTTAGATGGCAATAAGTATCTGTTTACATTACGAGAGAGAGAGAGAGAGAGCGAGAGAGAGAGAGGTTTATTTGTACTATACAAGTACATGTACATACAAAAGCCTGTAAGCAGCCATATTTGGCTCAATTGAGAAGGCTTTAAAACACAAGATGCACTCAGTACATTGTACAGCTATTAGATAAAAGTTCGTTACATTTGATAAAAACCTATTCGTTGCATATCAAGTTTACATTAAGAATTACGCAGCAAAAATAGCGGCAATAATGCAGGTAGCATCTACTTGCATTTTCAAGTCACCTCTCTGTTAAGGAGTTCTAGACAAATTGGGAGACCTAAATGTTTTCGTTGTTTGTTTGTTTACATGAGTTTGTTGTTGTTTACAGTGGGAGTGTAAGACAGACATGGACAATGCTTACAGGTTTGGGTACGTGGAGGTGTCCTGTGAGGGTTATGACTATCCTGATGACCCCTACATCCTCAGAGGCTCTTGTGGGGTAAGCAAGTATACCTTTTATCCCCAGTGATAGAACTGCAATTAAAAAATCATGACATGATGTTTTCTTTCCAAGTCAAATTTGTATTGTATCTCCAACTGAAAGCTTGATGGGCCCTATGTTCATGTACTAAGTATAATTTGTATGTAAACACAATGTGTAAGTTGTACAAAATATCTATAGGATTTACAATTAATTGTCTCATTTATTAAGAAGCAACAGTTTTGAGCTTGATTATGTATAGAATATTCAGTCCATGTAGTGTTAAGCACTGTAAGTTCGAAAGTCTAGATGGATAATTGTATTGCATAAGTTTCATGTATACGTTAGATGCTATAGATACATGCAACTACATTCTCAGGGGAGATAACCAATACAGTGTTCAAATAGGAAAATGTAGTAAAGAATGTTTCGATCTTAGAGAACGCATGTTAGAGAATAGTTAACCTTTATTGTTACATCATACATATACTCTGTACGTAAGATGACGTTATCCACACATGTATTTAGCTTTGTTAGATCTTTAGTTAAGTTGTAGAAGACCATACAAAAGTCTCTGTACTTTTTTGTTGTGTCAATAAAGAATCATGTCGTGTCATGTATTCAGTGAAACATTCAGAAAGCTGTACTTGAGTAAAGATCAGTAACACAGTGTTATGTATCCCCCTTTTCTCTTCTATAGCTGGAGTATACTTTGGACTTCACCAAGGAAGGCTATGAGAAACAGAACTCTGGAGGTGCTGGGTATAGTCATGACTACTACGGGGACGAGACCTCACACTACGGCTCCTACGGGGCTGGGCAGGGTTACCATGGTTACAAGAAGACCTCCTGGTTTGGAGACCTGGTGTTCCTGGGGATTGTGGCACTGGTCGGATATGCGATATATCAGACCTGCATAGCATCACCACATGAGGGGTAAGTGTACAATCATGTAGATAGGGACACAATAGTGCTGTGTACCAGTTTGCTGGAACTAGTTCCGAACTTGTAAAAAAGAGTCCTTTTTGTTCTAAACCACCTGAAACCTTCAATAGTAAAAAATTTGCACTGCAAAATAAAGAAAATATTGCCATTGGGCATTGTCAAATGCCTGATAGCCTTTGTAAATTATGTGGCACAGTTTTGCACAGACCTTTCCCGCAAACAACATACTTTGCTTCTAAACCCTGGTAGTGCAGTGCTCGCTATTTTGCAGTAAAGATGCCCAATTTTCCATTGGGAAATGTTAACTGAGATTGTGTGAGAAGTCCCTTCCATATTTTGTACATGCCCTGGGTTTAGGCCTCTGGACTTGAATCCAGACCTGGACCTGAACATGGGTTTATGTACACAGCACTAGCGTTTAAAGTACAAATGTACATGTACATCATACTTCAGGTCTTAGAAGCTTATCTGTAGCTTATTCATTATTAATCAGATTGTGAACTTTCTACCTTTCCTTAATGATGTATTTTTGACTGCTTTATGTTGTTGTTTATCTGTTGTTGTTTGTTCACGCAGAACCCCCTACCCTGACAGCGGGACTGGATCAACCTACAGACCAGGGGGGCCCAGTGCCCCTCCCCCTCCTGGTTTCAGACAAGACTACATGCCAGGTACGGTTCATTCCTCTCTCACATAACTATAGTAAGTCTTTTAGTGTTCCTCTTGGTTTTCTCTTCATATAGCTGTCTTAGGACATTAAACAGTGGTTATTTTATGAGAGTAGAAAGATCTTTAAATGTCAGAAAACTGAAGAATGTGTAGGGACGTCAACATGATGGCAGATACAGCTATGTGTTGTGTGAAAACGCTCTATTTTGTTATACAGTAGATTCCACTTACATGTATTTGTATTTCTTGTAATTGTATATTTTTGGGAAATTGTGTAGAATCCTTCAATACCAAACCATTTACTCAATTGTGAAAACAATGCATAATTGTATAGCACATTATTGTATATTTCGGGGTACCAGTATCGTATAGAATTTGGTCCGACAACATTGTATAATGACCCAGGGCTACACATTAAATGTTAGCAAAAACTGCATGAATGGGCAGTTAGTGTTTGTATAAAGACACTAGACCACCCAAAAAATTGAAAATGTCTGTTTAGGGTGTCGACAAATGGGCTATACAGATATGCGGAACCAGGCTTTTAGCTAGGATTTTTTTGGTGGGCGTCCATTTTTTTTTATTGTATGCTATGCACAGTGTAGACATGCTGAGTGCAAGATTTTAGGGGGGCTTTTTGAAATTCACAATGCTCTCAAACACTACTTTCTGCATTTTCAGGTGTAAATTTGAGTTTTTTCCTTCAGTAAACCATCATTTTTGTATTTATAGTAAGGCTGGAGGGAGGCATGTGTGCATGGCAAGGGTTGGGAGTGGAAAAAATAGGGCGTCTTTAGGGTGTCCTACAAAAAAGTAGGGCGTCCAATTTCTTATTATTTTCAGTACAGGGCGTCCAAAAGACACCCTGGACACCCCCTAGCTAAAAGCCTGTGCGGAACCTACTGTACTAGTAATCTCATCATTGATGGTGATGGTGGTTCTTTGACTTTCGTTTGGGATTTGATGATCTTCTTAGATATATCACAAGTACATTTCCATACTTCCAATACTTGAAAGTACTTAGCCCGATAGGGCATGAATGTACAATAAAGGTTAATTCTAATCATTCTAGAACTACATGTATGACTGTGATGTTGTGTTGTTGACAGGTTCGAGTGGTTGTTCCTCGTCGTACGACAGTGGCTACACCGGTACTGGGACGTCCCACTCCCGGACTCAGCACACACAGCAGGGTACAGGGGGCGGCTTTGGGGGGTTCTGGGGCGGGGCAGCTACAGGGGGCCTTCTGGGATACCTGTTCGGAAGTGGAAAGTAAGTTGATATTTGATCAAACTTTCTTTCATTGTCAGATAATTGTTTGTTTGTTTCGCATAACCGGTAAACCGCCTTCAGCAAGCCGGTAAAATTGGTATATGCTGTCAAAGCTATCAAAGGTTATTATGACTTCAACACCTAGACTTCACCACCTAGTTCGGATATGATTGAGTTAACTTAATTAACACCTGTACATAGCCATGCCATATTGACAGTAAGAACTTTATTCAAGTGTTTTGGTAGGTATGTCAAGCTTCTCTGCTCCAGCATTGGAATGAGGGGCATAAACGCTTCTTTTTATCTCGAAAATCAACAGTTTGCATTATGCAATTAAAAATCCCAACCTAATAATGTAAGGGGATAGCTAGCCAACTGTTGTCACTTCATACTATAGCTATATCAATGTAAGGAATTGTTTTCCCTTGTATTTCTCCTTCTTTCCCTGCCATGTCGTGAAATGTGGTGAAGTCATGCTGAATTTGCTCCAAAGCAAATGTCGGCCTTTCTAGTCTCATTTCCTGTTTTCATCTTCCTGCTGTCTGTTGCCTTTTGGAAGACAGTAGACAAATACATAGACAGAATTGGTGAGAAAATCATAATCATGATTAAAACATGAAATTCACAAAAACTATCAGTATTTCTTGGTGTTATGAGAGCTTTGATTTCTCGTTCATGATGTTAGCAGATGCATGCCTGTAGCCAGGATTTTGAATGGGGGGGTTCTTCCCACTTCTTGAGGGGGCCTCGAGCGCCGTAGGCGCGAGGTTCCTAGGTTGCCTTCTAAAATGGCATTTCGTGCATTTTTGAAAGGATTTCCAAGAAAAAATCAGAGATAAATTTTTATTCAATGACAAAGGGAGCAGTTTTTCTACGATTCCAGTCCATCTTTTCAAGAAAAATCTTGGACCTTTACATAAAAATGTGGACCAAAAAGTGGACCTTTACATAAGATGTGGACCAAAAAGTGGACCTTTAGATAAAAAGTGGACCAAAAAGTGGACCTTTGAGCCTTGTGGGGGGGGGGTTCTTCCGAAATGAGATGGGCATGAGATGTCAGCATGTTTTTTGTTTAAAAGTTAAAACTTTAGATCCAACACAGTTATAGTTAATCAGTCTTCTAAAGGAGGACCAGAGTGATTGGTCAAAAGCTCTAGGTGAGAGAACTTTTTGTGTTGGATCTAAAGTTTTAACTTATTAACTTTAAGACATGTAGCTACCAACACAGAACTTTCATGATAGCATTGTTTTTTGTTTACTTTGATAGTCGTGGATATGGCGGATACGGTGGATATGGCGGATACAACCACTACCCGCGGCACACGGCGTGGGGACCGCGCCGCACCGGTTGGTCCAGCTGGTTCGGACCGTCTACCGGCAGCTACAGGTCTACCGGCGGGTTCGGCGGAGGGGCGTTTGGCGGCGGCCGTGCTTCGTTTGGCGGTGGAAGTTCTGGTACCAGAACAGCATCCGGTGAGTTGTAGATTTTTTTTTTCTTTTTTAAATGACTTTCTTTATTTGAGTTTTTTAAATAGATGAACAAAAAAGGATGGCAAACAGATACATTGTAATACGCAAAAACAGAAACGCTGTCGGACCGCTTGGCAACCCCCATTGCCGATAGTCATAAATGTTTCGACAAAACATATCATCGTTCATCCTGAAGAATAGACCACAATTACCTGTTATCTATTACAATTACCCACTACATGTACCTATCTTTAACTAGAAAATACAGTATTAAAATTTCCCCATTTTCCCTTATGTTTATGTACTTTACCTTGCCGGTATGCAATATTCAATTCTAGTTCGTAGATATAAGAAACAAAGGATTTGAAAGCAGACAAATTCAAAGAATATTTCCTATTTCTAAAAACAAATACCTTTGAGTTGTAGATTTTTAACTTTTTCCCTGCTGCCTAACCATATAGCCAATAGAAATTTGCGACCAGGCGGCTGCCTTAGAAGGCTGAAGTTTGACTCTTCTTTCTGAATTACATGTACCAAAAATCACCTATTACATTTGTACGAGAACAGTCAGTAGTTTATACCATTTTGGTCTCAAGCTTTAGTTACATTTTGAAGGAATTTAAAGTCTGATCAGTCTTTGATAGCTTGATATCTTTATACAAATGTGGGACTATTTCATATTCTCTCTCACACGTCAAGTAGATAAAAAAATTAAGTCGTTTGGTGTTGATGACTTTCAATTTGTATCTCCTTTACTAAAACTTGTTTTCTTTCTGCATTTCAGGATTTGGTGGTACAAAACGAAGGTGATGCAAGGAGAGGTGGACTGATAGACTTGGACGACAAAAAACATCAACTTAAAGTCATGAACTGTGTTGGGAAAGAGGCATACTTCACACCCCTGTTAACATGAGAAATGGATCAGTATTTGTGTTGACAGCTTTTCAAATTCATTACTGTAAATTTCGTCGATTTTTGTGGGGACAGTAGAAGAGAAAGGGTGTTTTCAATGTCTTTCACAGTTTTCAACAGAAGAGGTTATGAAGAGCATATGGTTTTCATGTAAACAGGGGTGATAAAATATGTGAGACAATGATTTCATATCTCGACAGTGACAGAAGAAGATGAAACACAACTGAGAATCTATATATGACAACAGGACAAAGAGAGAGAAATCTTTTATGAAGCTCTAAAAGTTGTAAACTCTATACTTTTCCAATGTAGCTTGGGGTGAGATATATTTCTATACAGTGGCCAGTATTGTCTTTCCTTGTGCAGCTAAGAAAAGAAAAAAAATCATGATTCCTTCAAAGACACTTTCTCTCTTGTATGATACCAGTATGTATCATTCAATGCTGTACTTTTATGCTTTTATTTATGTTCTATATATAACTGGCCATCCTTAAATGCTATGGATGCCATTGTACCTCCAAATCTGCTACAAGACATATAGATTAACTATTATTTCCTTGATTTTCCCAGGGATAGAATCAGAGTTATTTTGGTGAATGTTTGGGCTTAAGTTTGAATTATACATGTATCCACATATGTAAACGTGCATGGTACACACTTGCAAGCTTTGCAAGTACACTATGTTTTGTTAAGCTATGTTATTAATCATATGCATTGTTTATACATATTGCACCTATGAAAGGGTTATGTAGACTTGCTTATCATATTCATAATCATTGTATTTCTTTCCAAATTTTGGAAACAATGACTTTTAATTCAGGTAATCCATATATGCTGCTACACTGGTGATTTTTTTTCTCATGGAACTTGTCGAAAAGTGTTTTAAAGAGTTGTAGGTGCTTCGTATTATATGTATTTTATGTACATAGGAAAGCATCGTTCAAGAGCATGTACTTACATGTATAATACATATTAGGTTCATAGTTTTTTGAATATATGTACAGCACATATGACCACATTGCTGGTAGTAAGACCAACATTTTTAGTGCATGATTTAAAAGTACTGTTTGCAATTTTATTTTATCAACAATTCAGGCAATACGCCTTCTTTATTTTCATTTGTAGGTGTACTTTTAGTCATTCCTTTGGTGATATATATGCTTCAATGCTAGAACTATAATCTCATATCTAACTACAATGTGCCAAGATGCTGGCTGATTACATGTATACAAAAGTCTTATTATTAAATTATCTATCAGCAATATGTTTGGCTATTGTCATCTTTTGACAATAATCACATTTCATAATACATGTAGTTGAAATACCTTATCATTATTGCCTTGTGCAATGTACATGTACTTTGTTTTGTATCATAAATTTGACTAGTGTTGCCATTATTACTTGTATATGAACAATAAGAAAAAATACACGTTTTCAATATATAGTGCATGTATTAAAGTTGTTTTGGGTGGTCAAAACTGAACTGTTTAGTATTTCAGTCTCTTTTTGCAATCTTAGGCCTAACTTTCAATTCTATTCGACAGTGTCAACTCAGTAGATGTACATGTAGTACAAAAGTCCCCAAAATCAAGAATTTGATATTTTAAATTTGTAAAACCCCTTCCACAGCCTCATGATCACATGTGTCATAAGGCTTTTTCTTGAGTAAGACGCCCCAAAATGGATCACCATTTCATAGAAACCGGTAGTTCAAAATGTCATCAAAATAAAATTAGATGAGATATAGGAGGTTACCACGTAATCTTTCAAATAACCTTGTTAGAATTAACATTTTAATGTCTTGGGGTGGTGGGACTACGGCGCACAGATATGTCAACTTTTTGTATTTAAATGTTAATTGTATTAATATAAGTTGTAAACTTGAGTGCAGCGTCACACTGTCCTTGTTATGTTTTCATGCTTTGATGAATAAAAAAAATAATAAATAAAATTAGATAGAAACGGAATTCCCCACAAATCTAAATTTTAAACCTAAAAGTGACATTTTAATGGCTGAAAGATGCACTAAATATGATGTTTTCGACAGCACAAAAATCGAGTTGATCCCCATGACTAGTTACTGCACTAGTATGTACAGTGTACTTCCCGTATATCAATATCGAAAACCATTTCCACAGTGTCTCCTGGAAACCCGGCATGATCGTAGCCTCTTTTGCAGACTCTTCGACTGGGCCATTTTTGCGTGCTTTATTTCGTATGGCCTATCTCCTCTTGGCCGGCACATTGAGCCTGCCAAGGAGACGATCTTGAATACAACAACAACAACATCATGTTGTCAGAAACTAGGTACAACACAACCCAACATTTAAGAACCTCTGTCCCACTCAACGCAAATGACGCCACATTATGTACTTTACTTCTTACAGGTAGCCCCTCCCTCCCATACCCTACCAACTGCCGTATCTTTGATATTGTGTTCAACCATGGAGGTAGAAGAGAGATTTTTAGTACCTCCATGGTTCAACTATATTCATCACTCTGGAAGATTTGACCAATCTCATTAATGTTATGCTATAGGTATTGGTGCGCCAGCCACTTTCATTTTATGTTTATGTTATACTTTATGTCATCTTTATGTTTACTTTTGTATTATGTTTTATGAGCAGCGGATTCACATAAGCACAGCAAGTGCTTCCTATCTAATGCTCAAAAATCCATGTGAATAAAATAAAATAAAATAGGATAAAGTAAGCAAGCCAAAATCGCGTGCCTAGGTTCGAGGCTGTAGCTCCACCAATTATGACGTCATTGCAACCTGTTCAACCGGCCGCAAGAAAACAAAAGACTCCACCCTCGCTCCGACGCTGTGTAACCTTGTGGTATTTATTATTCATGAGCCATTCCCAGTAACGCCTTACTGTAGGATGCATACATAAGTAGAAGCACTCAGGAATTGTCTTCCCCGTTTTCAGGATGTAAAAGACAATACCCGAGGTGACCGTATAACCTGGACTTTTTTCCGCGTCAGACGCTATTCTCAGGTACACCGGAAGTGAGGGGGATTATCCTTGCTGGAGCAGACAGTCTGAAACCCCCATTCTTGCTTGGGGTCAGCTACAAGATGGTTGTTCTACACGCGAAGACCGTGTTGCATGCAGCGGTGGTTCTATGCCTTGTACGGCGAGGTATCGGATGTAACTCGGGCGGAGGCGTGTCAGAAACAGGTAGGACGTTTTGTATTGTAGCAAGAAGGTTGTACAATGTATATAACCTCCTTGATAGTACAAAATGCGTATATTTTAACATTCTTGATTTCTGTGTGACCTTGACATGGAAGCGTCACTTGACAGTGCGCCCTCACTTGAGTGCAGGTGTGGTTGTGGTTGTGGTGGTGTGCGTGTCGGAGTGAAGTTGTGTGACGCCTTTATAAAGACACTTGGTTGGTCCCTCTTTCAACAACAAGATTCATAAGACTACCGTATACTCAGCGTCTGGAACAGCCTACACGCGAAGACTTTTCATCGGCGTCAAATACTTGCCGAACGCAGAAGAAAAATTCAAAATATAGTCACAAGGCTTTGGTAACATCTAAAGAATATAAATGTTACCAAAATACGCGTATATCACCTGAATACAACATAGTATATCACCTGAATACTTAAACATGGGGCGATCTGGTAGTAAATAGACGGGGCGAAAGTAACATGGGGCGAATGATCCAGAAATCTTCTAGAAGACTTCCTTTAAGAGACTGCAATGATATACATGTGTGTATAGATAGGTTTAGAAATGGCAATAAAGAACAAGCACGGACCTTCACCAACTTTGTACCATGTATGTGTACGGAAATTATCTATTATACACTCTTTACAGATTTAATAGGACCTTGAAGGTGCACATGAATGACCACAGTAATCTGAATCTTACACATTGTCTGACCCTTACTTTTACTCACTCATGACATCAGTGAAAAACTGCCCGCGGGTTAATTTGAGCTTTTCATGAATAAACAACGTTTTAAAAGAATGTACTGTTTAACAAACAGGACTAAAATACAGGACGAGTACTGTCTTTAAACAGTAGAAATTGAAACTACGAACATGCAAGGTCTATTGTGCGAGAAAACGAAAGCATGACTCATCGGGAATTTTTCCATGCATGAGGAGCTTAATATAACATGGTGTCACGAATGCTGTCCAAGAAGCTAGAGTTTTGACAGGGCGACAAGATCTGACTTGCCTTCTTTGGGGCTAGTGCTAGCGCTGTCACGATCAGTTCTTGGGGCCTGACATAAACCGTCACAATTTTACTCTCAAAGATCTGCTTGGAGATCACAATGTCGTAAAAGTAAGCGACAACTTCACAATGCAGTGAATAGTATTTTTTTTTTTAATTTCATCGGTCACCACAAAACAAGGCTCATGGGAGCCACTTAAAATGTTTTGGGTTACTGTACAGCCAGTGAGGACAGATGTTTATTGACCTTAGACTTGAAGAGCTTAAGGTTATACTCATAGGGGAAGCAATCACGAGGTAGCTTATTCCAAAGTGATGTTGTTCTTGGAAAGAAGCTTTCAGCGTGGAACTTCCTCCTGAGAGGTGGAGAATGGAGGAAGAAAATTTTCGAAGTGGGGGCACTAGCGAATGAAGTTCCACGGAGCATTTGCCGAAGTAGCGATAAAATAACGCAAGGCTTGCAACATTACGCCTATGTGAGAGTGGTAGTAGGGTGATGCAGTTCTACTTTAGTAGTGAACTACTAGTATGTTCAGGTGTATGATTTCCTAACCTACACCCACGTGTTCAGGTGTATCTTACAATCAGACACCAGCGAAAATTCACAATAAATGAATGAAACAAGAAAATATTCACTACAACTCTAAATACTAACTCCTTGTTGTGGTTTTCTATGAACAGATGTTAACTACAACTGTCAGACGAACCCGTGTGTGAATGGCGGGATCTGCCAGGACTCCCCAACACAGTACACCTGCATCTGTAACCATGGTTACACCGGGGACACCTGTCAGCGAGCCGCCAGTACCGGTATGTTTACTAGTTTTATTTATTTATTTATTTATTCATCTTGAAGACACATGGGTGGTCCCTTCAGCCCCGTGGGGCTGATTTCCAAGGGAGCCCAACACAGAAAATAAGGTAATATAATATAATAGTAAATAAACGTAACAGTGAAATCATAAATCATTTTAACTGAATCATCACACAATTGAAGTTTTTTTTTCTCCCATTCTTTTTTATTCTATTCCCTCCCTTCCTTCTTCCTTCTGAGATAGCTCAGGTTTCGAAGAAAAAAAACGCTTCGTAAAAAAATGTAAATACATAAAAGATCGTGCTGTGCTTCTAAAGTTCTATTTCCACTTCTGGGTATAGAATTATTGTTTTGCGTGGCTAAGTTGTGGGTTGTCTCCATTTGTCGTAATACAACTGTCCTAATAGCTTGGTTTGTATGGTGAATGGAGGGTGATTTTGACAGTTGATTGACAGGGACGTCAAGCCTGAAAGTGACCTACTAGTACAATATTACGTATACGCCACGGGTTAGAGTAAGTGGGCAGTACGTGGTGGAATTCAGGAGGTGGAATACCTGATTAAATTACATTATATTCAGGAAGATCTCAAACACTACCCGGAGGTCTTGCCACTTCCACCGAAGCAAATCACCCTTTCTTCCTCCATACACCACCTCTTAGAAGTTCCACGCTGAAAGCTTCTTTCCAAGAACAACATCACTTTGGAATAAGCTACCTCGTGATTGCTTCCCGTATGAGTATAACCTTAAACTCTTCAAGTCTAAGGTCAACAAACATCTGTCCTCACTGGCTATACTGTAACCCAAAACATTTTGAGTGGGTCCCATGAGCCTTGTTTTGTGGTGACCTATGAAGTAAATAAAAAAAAAGTTTAAAATCTCTGTTTTTTTACCTGTTGTATTTGCCCTTCTCCAGACAGCGGCCACTGTGGTTCCCCGGCCATCATGCCGATGTTCCGGGGCGCGGAGAGCCGCACGGCGCTCGGCTGGGTGTCGGACGCCGAGGCCGTGGTGGGAGGCGAGCCGGCGTCTCCCGGCTCCTGGCCCTGGCAGGTGTCTCTCCAGCTTCGCGGGGGGCATGTCTGCGGGGGGTCCATCATCTCCAACCGCTGGGTGGTGTCCGCGGCACACTGCTTCGCAGAGTAAGTGTTCTCTGTCAATCCTTCTTTCAATCTAATTAAGGCCATGTTGATTTGATTATATGGATGACATCACCTGGGAACCCCAAAACTGATGCCAACGTGCGAATAAAAAAAGTTTTGCCAAAAAAAAGTTGCTTTCATTATGAAACCTACGTGGTTTTGAAGGTCGAACAAATGACACAGAGTATGGTTTGGCGAATAATCTAGTCTTCAAATTCATTTCTTTACATTTTCGTCATTTCCGTTTGATTTTGGTTTTCTACGACACTGGTATCGCTTTCCAATATTTTTTCCAACTAACGGTATATTTTTGCTCATTTTTCAACTGTTTTGTACGATTTACAGTGTGGCTGAAAACTTTTTTTTGGAAACGGCCGAAAAGTTATGCACGCGCGGATGTCATCCATATAATCAAATCAACATGGCCTAATCGAGCTCGTCAACTTGACCCTTTGAGAAATAACAGTGCAGGAAAATTGCTTTCACAACAGCTACTTCAATCAGTGTAGACGTCTGATTAAAAGATAAAATGATACCTTTTTTTATACTAGATAAACCTAGCTTTCTTCTAGTCTGGCTAAGGACGTTACTAGTACGAGTATATCGAGGACAGAATTTCTCACGAATATAATGTGACACTCAGTGCTTATACCTGTAGCTAAATCAACATTTGTTTATGTCAATGTCGGGGCACTGCAATTACTAGTACTAGCCAAATTTGTCCATCTAGCAGACGAACAAACAAATGTTACATAATATCGATCAACAAAAACAAGAAGCGTAGGCCAGAAAACTGATTGTTGTTGTTTTTAACATCCGTTGTTTTGCTTTTAACATTCAAAAATAAATTGTTCTTACTCAGGAATGTCAATCGGCTAATATTTAAATATTTATTGGTACTCTTTTGTATTTTTTGCACTTTTGTATTTTCGTCTTGCATATCTTGGCAAGCTAAATTCGCCAGTTAACGTTCGAATCCCACTGTCGGCATTACTTAGTATTTTAAGAATTCTTTTTGACAATGCCGAAATGCCAGCTTTTTTAAAAGCTCTTCCGACTTTGCGCTGCCTTCATCTAGTATTCTTTTTTTCTGACGGCCGGGTCAGCTTTTTTCAAAAGCTTTTCTTGTTTTTTTAGCTACCCTAACGCGGGAGACTGGAAGGCGGTGGTCGGGAACCATGAGCTGAACACCTGGTTTTCAGGCTCAGGGGAGCAGACTAGGAACATCAGGAGGATCATCGTACACAAACAATACAACGTGGGCATCAGGTAAAACTGCGATTTTGTTCATTGATCAAATGCAGGCAAAGCAAAACTAGAAAGGTAACATTTGCGAAGAAAATATGTTTAACTTCATATGGTCTATCATAATCTTATTCATATCTTATTAATTACTCAAACACATTCAAATATATGGTGACCAATCCGTCCTGCCACTTGGTACATAACATAATCCATCACCATAGGGTGTCTGCTACAGCGCCAGTTACCATGGTGACAGTCGTCTGGTTCAGGTCATTGACCTTATATGTTTAGAACGGAAGAAGAAGAATCGGATCAATACCTGTTCGTGTAGTACATGTACATGTAAAGCCTACTTTTCTAACTGTCTAACTTTTTTTATAATATCCTTTTTTACTACATTTTGTTACAGACATGATTATGACATCGCCCTGCTGGAGTTGAGCAGCGCGGTGGTGTTGAGTACCCGGGTCAAACCGGTCTGTCTGCCAGAGGCCGGCCAGGAAGTGTCGGACGGGACCGACTGTGTCGTCACCGGCTTCGGCTACACACGAGAAGGTACGTGTATTTACCTCCGTACGGAGGTATGGCGCGAAATCCCACCGCTGCCACCAGTTTTATAAGCTACAGAGTCGTCCGCACCCAGCCACAAGACTGATCTGAGAGACACTCAGGTCATGGTCTTTTATTGGGTCTTACTCCACACCACATGTCCTATTGCTGACAGGATATAAGTCCTACCTCTACATTACTAGTATTGTTTCAGGTGTGCTTGTTTGTGTTTGCTTGTGTGTTCGTAGATACATGAATGTAGAGCGAGCGGAAGGGGAATTTTATAACCGCAGATTTACCTTAAAGTCAAGTTGATCTACCCGCAGTCTGAGTGCATACATCAATCACAAGTTTTCGAGCCATTCGCACAATCACACCTTTAACTATAATATATGAGAGTGGGACGTCTTAAATTCTGACCTAGGAACAAAATAGCATTACTTTAGAACGTCAGTTTCGCAAATAAAAGTCCAACTTAAAGGGCTCTTCTGCTTATCTAGGCTTTTCTGCTTATCTAACTTGGCCCCTCCACTTCTATCGTATTCATAGGATCAGGAGCAATATCGGACACTCTACAGCAGGCCAAAGTCCCGACGGTGGCGCCCAGCACCTGTGCCAGCCAGATGCGTCCCGCCACTATCACTGCCAGAATGATGTGTGCTGGGTATAACGAAGGAGGTGTAGACGCCTGTCAGGTGAGAAAAACGTCCTCAGTGAGAAAATAAGAGACTTCGGACTTCAAGGAAGTATTTGTGGTTTTGTGACTGTTTTGGAACAATCGAGAGGATTGTTTGATGTACTGTAATCGGGGCTTGGGTAGAAACTATGCAGGATTGAAGGATCTTCGGTTTCCTGAATTCCCCCATGTCGACCTCTGACTTTGGCCAGATATCAAGACCTTCAAGTTCACCCAATTTCCTGTGTCTGGTCTGCTTTTCAATGTTCCTCCACTCACATGTTGTCAAAATAATTTGTCCTACACTGTGACAGTGTCTTGCAAAAAGCTGTCGAAGATTAGTTTAAGTAGTTTAGGCCACAGCAAGTAAATTTTATGGATGACATCCTCCACAGACTCCAAATCTAATGCGAGCGGGCGAAAAAAAACAACGCGGACCGAAAAAAACAAGGTTCCTACATTTTGAAATTTTGACTCAATCATTGCACAAATGGTTTTGATTCAGTGGGAACATCACATATACACAGCCAGCATCACATATCACTGCATCAAAGAAAGAAACAAAACAATAAACCAGAGCCTTTTCTTGTCTCCTCTTTTCATAGTTATCTGCCATCCATCTTCTGGCAGGGCAACAGACATCTTTGCCCATTTTCGGCATGTTGACCACTGTCACTGAACAATTTTTTTTCCCAAAATCAGGCGAAAATTAATGCGCGCTGATGTCATCCATAAAAATTACTTGCTGTGGCCTTAGTTGAACTAGTTTGGTTGTAACTGCAGTTCCGTTTCTCTCCGCAGGGTGACTCTGGCGGACCGCTGGTGTGTGAAGTAGAGGGTCGGTACGTGTTGATAGGCGTGGTGAGCTGGGGGTACGGGTGCGCACGCGCCAACACTCCCGGAATCTACGCTAAGGTGTCCGAATTTTCCGGCTGGATCAAAGACAAAATACACGAGGTGCAATAAGTACTGTTGTCGCTGTGTTTTACATGAATACAACCATAACGTTTGGTATGATAGGATAATACAAGGTCCTAGTATCAGGAATATAGCTGGGTACCGGATGTGCTTTATCAAACTGTGCGGTTTTTAACGTGTGTAATAAATTTAAAGAATTGATCTTACACTAAGGAACTTCGCCTACAAGCATAGAGCTAGTAATAAACTGGTGGCTTGATACAACTCTGAAAAGTAAGTTACTCAGGATTACATGTACAATACTGATTTGTTATGTAATAAGTTAGGTTATTGTTTTTATGTATCTATTAACATTATGTAAATGAAAAGAAAGGCCGATAGATAATCCTACAAACCGATCTTTTTTCATGCGATTCTAAAAAAAATGTATGACCACAGAATATCATCGACTAAATTGGTCTTAGGTTAGAGTTGCCTTCTGTACTACTTTATGTATAGTGAAATTGCATTGAAGGTGGAATAAATGATTTAAAAATACTAAGCAGTACATGAATGACAAAAACACTATAGAAAACACCATCTATAGAAAGAAGTTGAACAAAGTCACCATGCTTTGAAGGCTTGGAGGATAATTCTTGCGGAAACACAGACGCCCAACAAGAGAATATTGTTAGCATAGGGACATGGAGTACCATTCTTTGAATGCCGTCTTGTTCAAAAGACATATACAAACTTAAGGCTTTGACGATAGGGAAACTCTTTAATATATGTGTTATCAATATCTCATTAAATATCTGATTGAATAAAAAAATAACAGGAGTACAGCAATTACGTATCTCTTCAATACAATTCAATACGTCATCACAGAATTATGCAAGAGCAACAATAACTTGCCCAACCGTGTGCCTGGTGAGGGCTCTATCATTAGATTTGTAGTACCCGCTATACATAATTCATGTACATTGTATTGTATATAGACACTGCATCATTGGACAAATCTACCGGGGATTCATAGATTTTACATCCAAAAGTCTTCTATAAAAAATCTTTCTTTACAAAATAGTGGATTATTGACATTGTGTGAGTTTCTGCGCTATTTTCTTTCTTTTCTAGTGTTGAAAAACTACCCCGCGTGCCCTTGTCGACAAAAGGTCTCTAACATAACAGAACGTGCGGAACAAGTTCTTGTACAGGTTTAACATTACTCAACAATCGTTTTCCATTAAGACCAAGTACTTAACCAAGTTTCGTGACTACGAATTGATAACAACAGATCTGTGGCCCTAACTGTTAAAAGGCTCAACGTTCAAGGGTGCCACTGGCACTGGATATGTTTGCCCAGAGGGATTTCACTGCACTCAGCGTTGTTCCATGCGTTTTTTTTTTATTCCAACATGTAATCACCAGACGTGGTGACGACACACTCAAGTTTTTTTCTTATATTAATGCCGCCACCAACACAGGGGACAAATACATGACAGGACAATACTCATTTACACCTGAGCTAAGTGAGGAAAGTGTGTAAAGTGCCTTTCCCAAGGGCACAAGATCGGTGGCATGTCAGGACTCGAACCCGGGACTCTTAGTTCCGAGACGCGCACTCTGCCGCTACGCCACACGACCCCACCGTGTCCATTCGTTGATGTGTACATGGGAGGAAGTGTACCGTAAAGTTTGCTGCGACTAGGGACACGTTAATACGTACTAATCTGTATCTTCGAAACTGACTGATTTAATAGAAAACTTTATGCCAATGGAATTTTCGCAAAACGTCCCGGCAGCATCTTATGTTGACACAGACGAGGATTCGGTCGGCCGACTGGACTAAATTCCTTCCTTACGGGAGAGTTGGTATTTAACAAAAGACGGTAAACATGGGCTCTTGGCGTATTCCGTAGCGGTTCACCTATTGTCGATGTCCCTATAATACGGGCCGCACCTTCCAGCTTAGAGGCTCTTTTGTGGTCTTTCAGTGCACTGTCAAGTTCGCTTTATTTCACGCCATTCCTATGAGATGACAAAGAAAGATATGCTTATAAATATCGGATAAAGCGAATTGGAGGGAGAGGGTCTGGGACCCCCGACCTGATGATGATGATAAATATCTGCATTGTGATATTATATATAATGGTCAACCTGCCATTAGGAATAACGAATTGTGATTCGAAACCCAAGAACCCACAAGAGAGCCCGTCCATTCAATGTCAGCAGCAAAGTTAAGGTGATTCAGTGTGAGTTACCCGTCGAGTGCCCGCGTGTTTGGAGAGTGTACAGTGGCGAGAGCTTACGTGGTTCACTCTGGCAGACGACCCATCACTTCTCTCACTTCAACAGTACCTCACTACCGCAAAACAGACCGACTACCGCCCACTTTACACAGTTTCCTGGCGGAAACGGTTGCAGATGGCCTATTGTTGTATCTGTGCTGAAATACGCCGGGAAAATACGTTTCTTTGTACCTCAGAGGGTTGAGATACAGGTGAGTATACGGATGTGCCCATTCAATGACATTATATAAACTCCTTAGTCAATACGATTAGTATAATCATGATATTCATAGCCGTACAGGTGCAATCAAACTTCAGAATTTACCTCTTTCATAGGACGGCATCTGTACATGTATTACATTATTTTGTGACCATACATGTATGTATACGTAGGGCGTATCTCTCTCTTCGTCTCTTTCGCCAATGACTGTGACTTGTATTTCTCCCCGAAGCTTGCCAACCCTGGAAACTACCATGACTTGCTAGTAAACGAGAACAGATGCTGCGGTGTGTAATGTTGTGTACGTCACACATGTTAGAGGCAGGTATGTGCGGGATGTACCGCAAGCCCACCTGTAACAATGGGCCCCGTGTGCGGCCGCCCCTGCGTTTATTTTCGCACAGGAACTTCCCCTCGCAAATCGCACAGAAACAGCTCACTAGTGTGTACTTGTCATCCAAGAAAAGTGCCTCCTTCCGCACAATCCACATTCATTTCGTGCCCCCGGTCCATATGATCATGTGGTTCTCTAGGTAACCTCTAACACTTGTAATATTTAGGCACGGGTAACAAAACAAACAAGGCCAAAAGGCATGGACACTGACGCATGGACAGACCCAGGGCTTTAGCCAGCGCCCGTTTTACCGTCAATTGACGGTAATTTGTCCCGTGTGACGGTAAAAATTTTAGTCCTTACCGTCAACATTGACGGTCGAAAATCGTGGGTAAAGACATAGAAAAAATCTAGCGAATTTGAATGAGCCACGGCGCGGCGTCTTTTCCAAACGCACGGCGGCGGGAAACCTGATTTCAAGGACCGTGCCGACTCAGACACACGTCGCTGCTAACTGTACATGACAATACGATAAATAAACATGTGACAACGAACAAAGAAAAATCAAACGTTTTGAAAATATACTGTACTTGAATAATCATACTATCGCAAGAAAACGGAGATTGATCCACACAATGTGGCCTTATTTAATCTAAAACTTTGTCAGACCTCCTTCGCGCGAAGACTTGAGCGGCAGCATAAAGATTTCTGGAAGATCGCTGACACGCGAGTTTTTGCCGGCCACGTAACTCCCTCCGCGGCAAAATCCCCTATGCCGTAGCGAAATCGCGTCTCAGCGCTTCCCCAAGTCAACTTCATGGCCGCTAAAGTCCGCAAAGGAGCTGTAACTTCCTCATTTCGGTTTAGAAGCGAAGATGACAAGTAAAATCATGTACATGTCGGCCATTTTGTTTGCTACCCGAAGTCTTCCGAACGCTCTAAATAAGGAAATCGTCGGAGATCTGAGCCACATCGTCCGCTGTCGGTCAGCGCTCGGGGCGGCTCGGTGGAAATCGGAGGCTGTGACGTCATGACTGGCTGGCTGACTGGGGGAAGCCGCTGCGGCTTGAATCGCGGCGGGATTTGAGCGGATCAAAACAAAGGGAATAGTGGATTGTTCATTGCGTGTTGTCTCCTTGTGAGAACTCTAGATTATTTTCATTCTGCAAAATTGCAGATTGTGTAGGTTTTTTTTATTCTGCAATCTTGACGGGTATTTAGAACACCGAATGCATTAAGTGTGCGGGAGGGCGTGATGTCGATCACCGGCTCGTGAAAGACATTCTTTAAAAGTAATCATTGACGGAATTTTTTTTCGCGTTGACGGTATTTTTTTTCGCGAATTGGGTTGACCTGGGGTTGACGGTAAAAAATTTCGAGCTGGCTAAAGCCCTGGACAGACCACACCAGGATTTGGCAAAATAGACAAGTACCATACGCGAGGGAGCTATTTATCTCAAAGACCAGATGTTCAAGAATTGCGACAGTCGGTCAAGTTCTACGGTCTAAGATTACTTGAATACTTTCCAAACCCTCTCATTTTATTTATTTTTTATTGCAACCCAAATACGTAATTGGCACGTACATGCACTCTCAAAGAAACTTTAACGTAAAACAAAAGTCGGGTCTTAAGTTGTAACGTAAATTGACATGTTTTTGTGGTCCAACATCAGCCATATGTGTTGGGAAGGATTTCATACCCCTCCACGGACAATTGTGGACCAGCCCCTACCTGAATCCCGTGGACATGGTTGAGGGACATGCTTATCCCGTAGCATTACGTTATGGTTGTGTGAGTGCACACAGGATCGTCTACAGACGGCATACAAACAACACACGACGCGGCCACGTTCGTCGTACGATTTCCTTTGGATGTAAGATTTTTACAGAACCGACCGCCAAAAGAGGATAGATCCTACGATTCCTAGTATCATCCTACGGCAACTTTTTCCGTCGTAAGACAGCAAAATTTTGCACGCGCACATCCACGACCAATTGCAAAGCTATCCTCGATCACTAGCCTCATATGTACCACGAATGTGGGACCTCCATCCAAATTGTACGGAAGATTCCGCGGTTCAAACAGTTGAAGATCTCACCACCTAAAAAAATGCGTCTAGCATATTTGTTATGAGGTGATGTTTCACCTGTATTTATTGCAATGTTACGGTCCGGCGCATTTCTTCGAACACGTGCTCATGAAAGCCACTAATATCTCCACACCCCGACTGAATCGACCTTTTTCCTTCTTTCCCCGGTAAGTGAAAGCAAACAAAAGTTGTCTTCCTGCCCTTACACGTGAAAACAAGTGTGGCAGACAAAGCCGCTTTCCGACAGGGGGAGTCGCATTGTTCACGAGTCAGCTGACCGCATTTCAAAAATTAATCATACCTTGTTGTCGGACAGAAGAGCAAAAACCGGTCGAGCAGCTTCGGGCTTCAGACACAGAACAGGTAGTCTGGTCACGGTAGTCTAGTCCTTTGTTGTTTGTACTTAAAACTGGACAGTGTTGAACAACACTGACTACATCAGACTGGACGTCAGCACAGTGCATCCAATATTTGCAGAGACACAGTAAGTTACGACGAGCTTCCTGCCATTCCCATGCATGATAGACCACCGTATGTGTTACCAAGAACATAATATAGCATGTACCATTGTAACATAACCCGTGTTCAAGTGATATTCAGCCCTATGTTGAAGTTTGTAGAATTTGCTTTTAGTTCAACGATGTAACACTTTGAGCTATATATACTGGGTCTTCCTGTGAAAATGGTTTTAGTCGAGTAGTACCCTAGCTAAGGACCCCTCCCCACCAAACTATGTTTGTAAACAATAACCATACAATGCTCATGATAATTCATTGTAGTAGTACGGGCGTGTTTTAAGCGTTGGCTTTAGACAAAGTGTGGCACAGAAGTCTGATGGCGTTACACTGAAAACCACAGAATATTTCTTCCGTTCTGGGACATGCGATGTAACTGAACCGTCCCATTTGTTGATTACAGTGTTAGATGAGGTCATCGATCACGTTTTACAGGTGTTACTCTGGTCACGAGTTCTGTTCCCTGTCACTCGTTCCCAGGAGTACATATATTTTCTCACGTTGCTCACGTTTTGTGTCTTCAATACCCCCCCCCCCCGTGCCAGTGTGTGATTATAAGCTGTGTAGGCCAAAAGCAAAGCTATGGTGGCTATATTTGTGGGACCATTCATTTTGTATGGTGGAGTGGTGTGACCATAGATAGACATATACACTCAGGTAGAACCAAGCTGACTGAGGTACAATGAAAAAATCTGAAGCTATTAAAGAGGAAGACGAAAATGTTTATGTAAAGTAATACTAGTTAGCTGGAAAAAGTTGTTTTTTTTTGGCACTCATTGCTGATTGTCGAACAAAGTTACTACAATATAGGGAGGCCTGTATGCACTTCTCCAAAGGTGCAGGAAATCTATTTTAATTTCCCGTAATTCATAAGAAAAGCAAATCAATTTATATACTAGTAACTTAAAGCGACACAACCAATTCTGCATAGTCTTCCTGAATTTAGCGTGATATGTAGAATGAAAAGCATAATCGTCAACACAACCTCGATTCTGACTTCCCCATTCAGACCCTCCCAGCCTTGTCTGTGTGCAGGCCTTGTCTCCTATCACTGTGAAACTTGGTTTGGGAGAACAACTTGTAAAGGTGTCAATACACCTGTTTTGTCCTCCCTTCCACTTGTATGTTTGTACTTGTGGTGAATTCTAAGGCCACACCAATATAATTTGTTGTTTCTTGGATTTTTCAGAAAAAATATGAAGCGACAGGGCGAAAAAAAAAAAACAGGCCAAGGCACTCCATGATAGCCGGAAATGTTACAATATGAGCCATGAAGTGAACATACCAGGCTGGTTTATGCTTAAAACAATAGATTTTGAAGTTTTGATAAAACAAAATTGCATTGTTACATTGAGAAACTTTAAGAACTAGGAAGAAAAAGACTTTCTCTGGCCGTGGGGGCCAAAATATGTCTTTCATTTTGCAGTTAATTTAGAAGCCAAAAATTTTTTTTTTTTTTTTTGCAAATCAGAAAAAAATGGACAGGGTGATTCGAGAAGCAACAAATTAAATTAGTGTGGCCTAATAAATAAATCAACTTTTCTGTGTTTGCCCTTCTACAGGAGAACTGACAGAACAACATGGCCGTCCCCAGCTTCGGGATGCAGACTGAGCTGTTCCAGTCTGTTCCCTTCCCCCCTGTGGTGCTGTGGTTGGTGGTCAGCACACTCCTGGCCGGAATCGTCATATCCGTCTGTCGGAGAAGGTCCTCCAGGACTCCGTGTTCTCAGACGTTGTGCTGTAACGGTACATCAGTGAAAATTCCCACTGACTCCTGCCACACTGTGGAACTCTCTGGGACTGAGTGCATACTGAAGATCGGTGAAGACAAGTGTTTTGAGCAGACAATCAACGTTGCATGCGACTGCCAATGTTGTGCTTCTGACGTCCAATTTGCCACATGCACGGACAGAGTCTTGCGAACCGTTCCGCTAGGTTTGGGTCGTTACAGAGAACTGTTATGCACGCTGATCTTCATGTTACTGTGCGAGGTAACATTCCATCTACTCTGGAGAGAAGACGCTCTGGTAGGCATGGCAGCGGTCAAGTTTGTGCAGTTCATGACGGTCGTGCTAGGGGTCCTCTTTGCGCACATCTCCTTGGTGGACACGGCAGAGGGACTGATGCGCCTGGAGTTGGGACTGAGGATTATCATTCAGAACAAGCTGGCATGTTTGGAGACCTACTTGGCTCTGGAATGTATCATGCTGTACGGACAGATTGCTGAGGTGATATTTGAGGTCTCGGAAAATACCCTTTTCGGTATCATAGTGATTTACATATGTCTATACTCCTCGGCGACTGGCGTGGTGAAGCAAATTTGTCTAAACAATCTCTTCAAGTTCACGATCGCCACACAGATACCGATCATCGTCTTTTTAACACAACTGATCGTGTCTGTACCGCTGAACACAGTATTCCTTATCATTGCTTGCTTGTGGTTGATGCTGTCTGTCACCCTGTTTGTTACCAGGATTATTTCAGCCTTCAGGCATGTTGATGACCTTCACTTGCAGGTACAGAAGGAATCACTAGAGGGGGTTTCTGTCAAAGCATGACTTGAACTACAAGGATAAACTACATGGATTTTCAGAACGTTAACATTTTGTGCCCCTTGGTCACTTTTGGATGCTGCAGTTTACTGCATCTTACTACTCTGTTTTACTTTTTTACTTTCAATGTACTTTTAGATGTTTTTGTTAAGAGGTTAATTCACAAGAAATAGTTTATGTTGCTGCTAATGCTTTAACTTTTCTGATGTACATGTAGGGTACAATTGAATTTTTATATGAATTATTTCAGTTATAAACAGCTTATATTTATCAGCCTATGGACTGTGTACACAAATTTAATGTTGAATTCATAATACAAAACAATAGAATACAAATAAATACAAATACTTGGAATATAATTGACCTTATGATGTCTTCATTAGAACTATGTTGAAAAGCAATTTTACACTGTAAAATATTTATTTAACAGTGACTCTTTAACATTCACTTGAGTCTGTAAGTTAGATATTCAAGTAAAATCAAGACACAGAAAAACAGTGGGGCATCAACAATAGTTCATATCATTTTTGGACAAAAATTCAATAGACGTTAATATGATATTCTTCCTGGTCATTCTTACAATCAGCAGTCTTAGAAACATATCTATCACCCCTAAAAACGTAAGTGAATCGGTCCTCTTCTGCAAGGAGACTGTGGTATTTGGATCATAGAACTCTGTCATGGGGGGGTATCAGTGATAACATTCTTCGATGTAGATAAACGTAATTTGGCAGGACAGACCATGTACACTTGCACAAGAACAATAACCATGGGAACTGTGTACAGCATAGGAACTGTAGATTCAACTCAGCTGTCCATTGGGAAAAGGTAGTTTTCCGTGAAAGGCTACATCAACTGAGCAGCAAACCGTTCTGAAGAACAGGTCAAATGTTCGTATTCAAACCATGGCTAGTAACAGACTACAACCTACACAAATTTTACTGCAAAAACAAGACTTGAGTGGAAAAAGCCAGAACCATACACAGAATGTCAGTTTCAAACCTGTACTATAAGAGGGCACGGTAAAAAAAAACTGACAAGGTTTTCAAAATAGAAAACCAATAAACTTATTTTTTTTCAACACATCCCAAATTGATGCACATAGCTTTTGTACATCATAGAAACCATAACTTGCCTTGAATGTAAAACTACACACACTACCAACTTTTTTTCAATAGATGCCTCTATTGCACTTATGCTACAAGATTGTGTTGTTCTTCTACATATAACTTAAAACGGGTACTGAAAACGTGATGGCACATATAATACAGTTGTATGTACTAAACACAGTATCATGTTTCCCCATAGGGGACTTTCTCGGGTACTATAAAAACTTTGCTTTAGTTTTTTTTCTTAAAGATTTGTGGAAGGAGGCAATGGTAGCAGTTCGTTGCTGGCAGTTTGACTCTTGTGTTTTTTGTTTTGTTGTTGTTGTTGACTGTGTACCTTGAATGCGCAGACAGGGACCGTGCTCGTCTCGTAATGTGGTGTCGTCTTCACTTTTACCGGACAATGGGGTGTTGTTGTCTTCACTTTTCCTGGAGGAAGAGGGTCTCTTGGGGGTTCATGCCAAGCTGTTGGAGTGTCTGTGTGGTGTTCAGTGATGTCAGCTGCCAGAAACAGAGTCAATATCAATAAAGGTAGATATTCTGTATGGAACTGTCTCCTACAAATCAGTGATAGAAATACCTTTATTGCAGTGTTCTGCAATATTGTGCAACGTCAAAATTTTGTTCTGCAATTCGGGAAATTCTTTCTGCAAATATACACTTAAAAGTCTGGATCTAAACCCCTGGCATATACAAAATTACCATGTTGGCGAACATTTGCATTCAATTTGAAAAATACAATCATGTAAAATCACTTGTATACTATAGAGTCAGGTTGCTTAGTTCTTCTTCTGCAAGAAAATGTCTCTGCAAAATGCAGACTGCAGATGGGTATTTCTAGCACTGTAGAAAATATCACCAAAAGACAATTATTCCAATAGAGATAGTTTGACTTACATCTCGTTTTGGCCATGATGACAGCAGCTTGTACTCCTTGGAAGGGAACCCCTTGGAGTGGACGTAGTTCAGCACGACTTGCAGCGTGGTGGCAGCCAGAAACCTTCTCTGTAGCATCTCCCCGTCCGGCAGCCTGACCCGGAGGTTGATGAGCGGTTCTGTACAGTCCTCTGGTGGCTCGTCTGGTAGGGTGTCTTCTAGTGACGCTCTCAAGGCCTGGGCAGGGTTCACAAGGAAATGTACAGACTTCTGTGAAGCAGGGTTGGACAAGTTTTCAAAAATCCACCTGCCCTATTGGGCAAGCACATGGTCATTTCTACTTACCCGAA
Organism: Branchiostoma belcheri; assembly: GCF_001625305.1. Classification (NCBI taxonomy): domain Eukaryota; kingdom Metazoa; phylum Chordata; class Leptocardii; order Amphioxiformes; family Branchiostomatidae; genus Branchiostoma; species Branchiostoma belcheri. The sequence continues at coordinate 561,502 of NW_017803976.1, forward strand.
CCAACTTTCCACTTGCCCAATGCAAAATATAAATGACATATTTCATGCATTTTCACCACAAGGAATTTTTTAGGGTGTCTTCTAGTGATGCTCTCAAGGCCTGGGCAGGGTTCACAAGGAAATGAACAGACTTTTCTGTGATGCATTTTGAGTTTATGCCACATACACCCACATTATAATCCACCATAGCCAAACTGAATGCTTAACCTTCTGGTAATAACTACAGGCACACTGAAGACAAATCCTCCATATATGGAGGTAAGTTAGCATAACTAGCAGTTGAAGTCAGTCACATATTAACTCTTTGGTTTCTACAGACACACTGAAAATAAGTCCTTCATACATGGAAGTAAGCAAACATGTAACTAGCAGTTGAAATCAGTTAGGTATTACTAGTAACTCTTTTGTATGTGTAGAAGGAACATTGTTAGCCAAATGAACATGAAGTCCCCACTGACTTCTCTCTCCTCCTTGGCTTCCCGAGCTTCTCTCTGTGCCCTCTCCTGCTCCTCCTTCTCCTCCTGTTCTTTCCTCCTCTTCTCCTCCTCCTGGTACAGGGGAAAAAGAGGGGTTGGAGATATTGTTCTTAATAAACTTTGAGTACTATTAATAAGTATTATTTTAGTGTCAAGTATCATAGTAGCGCACGTAGTCCAGTGGTTAGCGATCCTGCCTCTGGACTTAAGAGGTTGGGAGTTCGAATCCCGGCTGATGTCGCTCACCCGACATGCACGCTCTGTTTAGGGTCGCAGTCCTTCGGACGGAACGTTAACCATGGTCCACTGTTCATTGTGCTTGTCGATAAAAGCTGGGGGAATTTCCCCGGTACAATGAACCTGTAAATACTGTACATAGCGTCTGTCTTCTCTGTCACGACCAGTGGAAGATTAGCTCTTCAATGAGCTAAACTGGTTCGAGACCACTTTCTTTCTTTCTATTTGACTTTTCATGATGACTTGTAAATGTTTTTAGGTTAAATATGTGTACCCTCCTACAAAGATAACAAGAGTTCCGAGATCTCATACCTCCATGAAATATGGGCTTGCTTTGTCCTCATTAATTATGCAAATAACCTCTACATAAATATAATATATGCATAGCGATGCAAACCTTTGAGAAACTTACACATGTTATGAGGTATAAAATTCCCATCATTCACCAATAAGGATTCACAGAATTTTCACATTAATTATGCAAATTAGGTCGTCATTTGCATAATTGGTATCTGTTGATGTTCCGCCTGCCACAGATTAAATAGATTACATGTATAGCAGTACCATTATATGAAACACTGTAATTATAGAATTTCCTCATTAATTATGCAAATTAGTCCTCATTTGCATAATTTGCATTTAATCATGTACAACTGTCTCTCAGGTACCTACACACCAAAAATGATGAAAATACGTTGTTCCAATCTGGACTTATTGGCTTTGAAAGTTTTTACCTGAAACTAACCTGCAGTTCCAGAACAAGCTGCTAGGGGCACCAAACTTACGCCACTTATTCCTGACAGGATAAGCTATCTGTCACCAAAAAGTCAAGACCATAGCTTGTTCAGGACAAAAGATACAAAAACCGGAAGTTCTGCTGCAGTACCAAGGTCATCCACCAGGAGGCCCATACTTGACCTTGACCTTTGTCTTTCCAAGACTTACCATCATACCAAATATCATCACATTCCATAAAGGCGTTCTGAAGTTATGCTGACTACAAAGTTTCGGAAACACACACAGACACACACACACACAGACAGACAGACACACACACAGACATACATACAGACAGACACGCCAAAGAAAATACCTCCATTTTTCATGGAGGTAACAATTTACCCCTAAAACCTAAAAAGACAGTTAGCTACATGTATTAACTTACAGATGATAGGTCAGACATGTTTAGGTACACAGGTCACTAACGGCAGTAAACACTGATGAAGAAAATCCTGCACCAGTGAGTCTGTACCTTAGCTCTATCAGCTGCCAGTGAAACTTGATACGCCTCGTCCTGTTCTCTCTTCATCCTTTCTCGTTCTTCTCTCTCTGCCTGAGGGAACAAATGAGACATCTCACAAAAAGGAACGAGCAACAGGACTTAGGCCTAGGAAAAAAAAGTTCCCTGTTTCCCGACTGACCCCAGAAAAACTGCCAACCCTAGCCTTTTTTGTGGACCCCTGCATCTGACATAAATTTTTGAAGCTGATCAACCTTTTCTAGCTCCATGATTTGACACCTGAGTGATAAAGTGTCGTACAATCAGTTTTCCAACATTGACATTGAAACTATAATTGTTCTCATGCAAGTTTTACTTTGTTATACACTGTACTGTATTGTATAAGTTGGATCACTAGAGATTGTCAAAGTTTAATAAAAAAAAGAAAGAACAAGGATAACCCCTTCCTACAGACCCTCATTTTTTTCAGGACTGAAACAGGAAACACATTTTTTTCCTTGGCATTATGCTCAAGAAAAGGACCAATTGTTGATCAAATATCCTACAGAAGCCAGGGTTTCACACAGGTGTAGTACGTTCTGACAATATGCTTAATACAAAAGAAATGTGAAAAGCTGGACAATCCCATACTTCTTCCTGCATCTCCACCCTCTGGTTTTCTGTGAACACGTCCACAGCGTTGATCAGTGTGCTCATCAGCTCATCTACCGTGTTGTTACCTGTCCATAGAAACAAGAGGAACTTTACATACACGGTAATATATAGTAGGCATCCTTCCATCTCAGGAGATGATGGCAGCACACTAAGTCTGGTATAAGTATGGCATACATAACCCCATACACATAACAGGAACTAATCCCACGCTGAAATGTAGATTATCAATATGGTTTGAGTATTAAGAAATAATTTCCAACACTACCGGTAAATACAATGGGGACTTACCCCAAATTTTCGGTTGACAATGTCAACCTTGTTCACAAAATGGACCTGTCTACTCTTGGAATGTGACATCAGAGACACATGACCGTAGTAGCGGGTCATACGTGCCAGATAACTTGTGTCACCCCCTGTCTCTGTTCAGGGTAGGTCTGTGAGCTCTTATGTAGACTGCCTCCTTCACTCCTCTTGCAAGTTATCTGGCACGTATGACCTGCTACTACGGTCACATGTCTCTGATGTCACGTTCCAAGAGTAGACGGGTCCATTTCGTCAGGAAGGTTGACAGAGTGAACCAAAAATTTGGGGTAAGTCCTAATTCATTGTAGTTAGTGTTGGAAGCTGAAGACTAGTCTTTATTTCAAAATGACGTGTACATGTACCAAGACAGATGAACTTTCATGCTAAGATGGTTTGAGGAATTATTGACTTTCACATTTTAGATAAATTTTAGTGTGTGTGTGTGTGTGTGTGTACATGTACAAAATGTATACAGTATGTGTATGTCTGTGTGTATGTATGTATGTGTTTGTTTGCGGCGTGTGTTTGTGTGTATGTGTTTGTTTGCGGTGTGTGTTTGTGTGTATGTGTTTGTTTGAGTTGTGTGTGTGTGTCTGTGTGTGTGTTTGTGTTTGTTTGTTTCAGGTGTTTGTGTGTATGTTTGCTTGTGTGGCTCACCATGTACGACCTTTAGGACCTCGCTGGCCCCCCTGTTCCTCATGACCAGCATCAGTAGCGGGTACTCGTCTGCCTTGTAGTTCCTCACCGTCTGGGCCGCCAAACTGCCGTACTGACGCGAGATGTGGCCTAAAAACCTACACAAACAAAAGGGTCGTGAGCGGTAAAACCTATAAAAGGGGTGCATGTGTAACGGAAATGAAAAGAAAGCTACATTGGGTGTCACTAGAAGACAGACGAAAAATGTCTATGCATGATGTAAAAAATGACTAATAAATTGGTGGACGTATAGCTACTAAGTACCTGATACCAGCTCAGAAAAGAAAAAGAAATAGCCATGGCTTTGCCTTCAAGTACCAGATTTTTCAACCAAGGACTGAAGTATTCAAAAACTCATTCTTTCCTGAAACTATCGCAGAGTGGAACTCCCTGTCACCAAGTACAGTAGGGGCATTATCATTAGATAGCTTTAAATGATGTTTAGAGTTAGATGTTCAAAGGATAGGTGTACGAAGCCATTTTGTGGCAATTATACTGGCTATACAGATACAGATACAGGAAACTAAACTCCTACATAATATATCAATTTTATAGGATCTATACTGTCTATCTTGAAATGTTCGGAGTAGTTTTATTTTTGAGGCTTTTGAGGCCATGACCTGCAAATGACAACACTGCAAATATGCATTTCTATTGTGTGAATTGCAATTGAATACTACAAAACTGTTTCAACCGCATACTTAAAATGCAGCGAAAACCACCTTTTCCCTACTAGCACAAAAAAATGAATTTGCAGTGTCTTAACCCATTGTTATTAGGAGAAGGTGTGGTGGTAGCTGCACATGGTGTCCTACAGTCTCAAGCAGCCTGGTTTGACTTTTTCATGCATACAGTAAACAAAGGCTGAAACAAACAAGTGGGGAGTGCCTACCTTGCTTTGTTACTATCAAAAGTCATGTCCCAGGCAAAGATAAGGTAGTGTTGGGACATGTAGGACACAATGCTCTCCCTACAGAGCACCTGGGAACAGAAGATGTTACTCTGTACACTCTGGTCATGGTGCAGGTACAGGGCTAACAGCTTTCTCTGAGAGGGAAAACAACAACAGTGATAAGTGTAGTACATTGTACATGTAAGTACAAAAATGCAATCAAAATGATTTCAAGAAACATTCTGGTAGAGAATGTAGGCTTCTACATATTTATCATGGCACCGTTGGCTACTTTTTTAACAAAAACATAATGATTCTGAGGGCACTGTTTCTTGCAGCACAACAAAAAGTATATCTGCAATACAAACATCAACAGATAGGTGGCACTGCTATACAGTTAATCCTTGAGGCAGCACATCTATCTTTTAAGGTCTCATTCATGTATTACTCCGAGTGTACCCCCTAAAAGAGTACCAAGTCAAAAACTAAACGGCTGTATGAACGAGTGTTTTTATTGGTGAGAATTTCCCCTTTAGCCATCCCAACTGATGTAAAACGTCAAAGCGGTGAAATCTTGTTTGTAACTGATGAAATTAGGACATAATTGTCGGCAGCCGCGCGTTAGGTCGGACGTGCACAGTCCAGTGTTGTGAGTTGTGCGGTCGTAGGTTTGCAGCGCGGGAGGGCCTCTTGCGGGCAGCCGCTAGTTGCAGTTTGTAATTCCCATAAAAGGGGATTGTGTGTATAGAAGTCGTTGTCAATTTTTTTATGAGACGTAGATTAAGTGTGCTCAACATAGCATGAAAGATATCAATTGATTTAATGTAGGATGATAGGGAACACGGTCTCGTAAGTCACTCATTAATGCATGGTTTCTAATGTATGGAAAAAACTCATGAATGAGACCTTAAACTGGGTGTAGCTGTACTGTACTTACATCCCTGGCAGGTTTCTGGAAGGCCTCTTTCATGGCATCTTCTAGGGAGCCTATGTAAAACATGGGGTGGCATTCGCCATACCTGTGGGAGGGGGGCACAGCAAAGACAGCTTTTTAAAACAACCTAAAACAGCTAAATGAATACAAAGTTAACATTTTTCAAAATTGTGAATGGAAACAGGTCCATAAAGTTTTTGAATTGAAAATCTCTACCTTTCTGTAAACTCTGCAGTAAAGTGAACAGATGCATTGTACTCATCATCGCAGTTGTCAGGAACTGGAGAACATAGGAGAAATCATGACATTAGTGTGCGGTGTGCATTCATTATAACACTGTTCTGAAACTACTAAAAGTACCAAAAGAAATATACAGAAATTTTATTCTTTAGTTGATAATGATGTCTCAAAGACCAAGAAATTATCCACTATTTTCTTACTTCTTAGGCCATGTTGATTTGATTATATGGATGACATCCACGCGCGCATGGATTTTCGGCCGTTTCCAAAAAAAAAGTTTTCAACCATACTGTAAATCGTACAAAACAGTTGCAAAATGAGCAAAAATATACCGTTAAGAAACAAGTTACCAAAAAATAAGTAAAAACTATACCAATGTCGTAGAATGCCAAAATCAAACGAAAAAAGACGAAATTGGAAGGAAATGAACTTGAAGATTAGATTATTCGCCAAACCATATTCTGTCCCATTTGTTCAACCCTCATGACCACGTAGATTTCATAATGAAAACAACTTTTTTTTTTTGCAAAACTTTTTTTTTATTCGCACGCGTGCATCAGTTTTGGGGCTCTCGGAGGATGTCATCCATATAATCAAATCAACATGGCCTTACAATGTATCTCAAGGATTATGCAAATAACTCCCATATTCATTGTTTTCAATTAATGGAAATATTTCAGTACTAATGCATCTTTACTAATACCATACAAAGATCACAAATGTTTTAGCCTATAACATGACCATCATCAAAGGTTTATTAATTTTTGTTAGGTCCAGGCTGCCATACTTACTAAGAGGCTGTGGTTTTCTGGTGACCACGTCTGTAAAACTCAAGTCATTGTCGTCTACAGTAAAAGAGTCGCTGGCATCCTCAAAATCTTCTGTACTGGACCCACTAGCATGACGTTGTCGCCTCTCTTCTTCTACCTGAAAAATGGAAGAATTTAAGTATGGCAGGGCTCAAAATACTGGGTGCATGTGCACCATAGTGCACCCAAAATTGGAGTGGTGCACCTAATTTTTTTCTGTGGGTGCACTGGTGCACCCAAATATTTTTGTAGGAATTTTTAACATTAGAAATGTATAATAGTATACCGGATATTCTCAGTCTCTAAGTATCAGAAAAATAACAAAATCTTTGTTGTAGTAATGTTTAAGATTTTGAAGTTAGCTCTCATTTTAGATTCAAGCTCAGAAGAGGAGCAGTAAGACCTGCAATTAGGTTTTGTTTCATATGGTGCACCCAAAAAAATTTTTGTGCACCTAATTTTTTGGGTGCACCAGTGCACCTATTCCCAAAAATGAATTTCGAGCCCTGTATTGTAAGTTGATTTAAAGTCAGTGTGACTTCATTTCTAACCATTAGATAAAACAGAATGTTTGTACTGTTTTTAACTCTGAAAAAGACGTTACTGTATTACGGTAGTAAGACAATGCAGACAGAGTTTGCAGAGTGGTGTGTTCAACGAAAATATTTCACCATTTATAATAGCGAGAAAAAGTTATATAAACAAGACATGTCACTCATAATGACAGCTATTCTTACAAAATCAAAGAGGAGGAAATCAGAGAAAAAAGAATATTGCAAAAACATTACTTGAGAAAAAAGAAGACAGCAAAAACTGTTGACCTAAAACATTGTTTCGTTTTCACATTTTACAACGTTTTACAACCATTGTTTTGTTTTGTTTGTTTGTTTGTTTGTTTGTTTATTTATGTACGTACCCCTGAACTGAACCTGACTGGTATGTGTTGTCTCCACACCTCCAGGTCATGGGAGGGGTGAGAAATCCCACAGCCTGCCAATGTCATCTGTAGGGGAGGGGGGAGGGGGGCAGAACAACATGTAAGCACTGGGATTCTTCTCACAGGTATCAATCAATCAATCAATCAGTCGATCAATCAACCAATCGATCAATCAATCAATCAATCAATCAATCAATCAATCAATCAAATTGTTTATTGTTCAATTGACTTTGCAGCACTACTTGCATGTAGGCTGAATTGTGCCCATAGTTACATGTATGTACCCTTTTGTACCCAGGTATCAATATTCAGTACAACTACAGTTCTTTCTAAATTTCTTTGTGAGAAAACGATGGAAAGTTAAAATGCCAAATTAGCCAGGGAGGACACCTTAAGAAGTGTCTGCCCAGCTGTATTTCAGATCCCTGTTACCATGGTAACAGACCAGGCCATGTAATTCCTATTCTCCTGAGGATTAGTGTGAAATCCAGGAATTATGACATAACACCTGGGCCTTGTGCCAGAAAGTCAGTATACTGTGTTATTATCACACCTGGGACTTCTAGATGACATCCACTTCAATCTGTTGTATGCTGTTTTGTCTGTGTGTTTCTTTTATTTTTCTACAATCATGGCTAAGGCCTTACAGACTTATCTTTATGGATGACATCCTCTGAAGACCCTCAAACTAGTGCGCGCGGGCGAATAAAAAAAAATTCCGGCCAAAAATAAAAATGCTACTCAACTACAGGAATACAAAGCTGGTATTGTGAATTTGTGGCAGTACATATATGACAAGCCGGCACATGCTGGCTTTTTGCGGAATTTATGAATTGGCACTGTAGGTATGTACTGAATTCTTGTGGTGTGGCCTAAGTACAATAGTTGGTGTTTAGCCAATGAAAATTAATTGTAATTAAAAGAACTGAGCAGTTTATTAAGATTACCTGAAACAGATCTGATATCTAATATTGTATTATACATCATTTATTTTTGTAAAAGGGAAGGCTCATAAAAGAGGTAGCCTATGTTATGCAATATCTTGCAGTTATGAGCATGTCGGCAGAACGTACTGCGCCTGCCCAGAACCCCGTATTTTCGCGTTTTTCGTTGGGTTTTTGGTCAACATTGCATCAGACTTTTGCCTGTTGCAGAGGATATTCTTTCCAACATAACATTTGGAAACTACTGTCGAAATGCTAACCTTATATGAGCGAATACAACCTTATATGAGACATTCTGCCGAAGTGCTATGTACAATACATTACGGGTTTCGCGCAGGTGCAGTACGTTCTGCCGACGTGCTGCAGTTATGGGGGCACACCCAAGATTATTTGGCGTTTCTATTCGAAGCTGCACGCCCTCAAATCTAGCGACTGTCTCTGCCGTGGAATAATTCGAAAGGAGAATAACTGTATATGGGGCGAAAGGATATCTCTTCAGCTACAAGACCAGCTGAGTTTGGTTTCTTCAACCTTTTTAAGTTTGGTAAAATCAACGGAAAAAACATTATTTTCACTCCAAAATTTAAGCACAAAATTGCAAATTTTTGTGTAGGATAATCCCATAGAAAAAAATTTTCCGGAAGAAATGACTGATGCTGACAGAAAGACCCAAGCCTTGACTATACCCGAGTAAATTATTAAGTAAATTCTAGTGCTGAAATTTTTTTAACCGTCCACGGCGTGAGGGGTTGCAAATCCGCTCCTAGGAAAAAAATCTAGGTCAAACGGGTGGATTACACTTGGCGCGCAAGGATACCCTGGAGTAAGGTTCGGAGCCAAAATAAATTTTCACCCCAAAATCACCATTTCTTACACTCTTCAGCCATGTTAATGTTTAATGATATTTCGTGGTAGTTTATGAGAAATGTCACCTCAAACTAGGACCCTCAAAACCCTTTCTTCACTTTTTTTACCACGGACTACCACGGATCCCGGTCGCGGAAGAACTGGGGTGTGCACTGTTATGGGCTCACTGAGCCTCCTGCCCAATGGAAAGCTGCTATGACCGTAGTCAGGTTAATAGTGATAACTCACATCATCATCTTTAGCGTCCTGTGGCCATCCCTTCCATATCTGGTTGCGTACGGGGATATCTGTTAAACTGTACACGTCACATTTCACCTGCGAAAATAGAGAGCCAGGAAATATAAATTATATTAAACGATTCAACTTGTTCCAGTCATAGAACACGAGAAATGTATTAATATAACTTCTGGAGAACAAGCTTGGAAAAGCAAAACGTACGTATGATTTCTAAACAACATGTATGTTTGTCTCAGGACTGGAAATACTGGGTGCATGTGCACCTGTGCACCCAAATTTGGAGCTGTGCACCCAATTTTTTTCTATGTGGGTGCACCAGTGCACCGAAAATTTTTGTAGGTATTTTTGTACATATTGTATAATAGTATTAGAACAGGATTTTCTTGGCATCTAAGTGTGAGAAAATAATAAAATCTTTGTTGAAGCATGGAGGTAAAAAAATTTTTACCTCCATGGTTGAAGTACTTGTTTGAAATTTTTAAGTTAGCTCCCATTTCAGATTCAAGCTCAGAAGAGGAGCAGTAAGATCTCTAATTATGTTTTGTTTTATATGGTGCACCTAATTTTTTAAGGTTGGGTGCACCAGTGCACCTATTCCCAAAAATGAATTTCAAGCCCTGATGCTAGTAACACACATCGGAGTAAATCCAAGCAATCACTCAGTCTGCTTGACAAACGCTGACAGCACACACTGCAGTTGCCTTATGACAAGTCAACATTGGCAGGACAATCTTTTTTTTGCTACATATGTTAAGAGTATCAGTTAGTAAGTGGTTAGGCGGGCAAAATGCCTGTGAATAGAAACAATCATAACAATGTTCCTGAAAATGCAATGCATAAAACTGACAGTCCGACAATTGTAATTGTGACATGTTCTATATTTCCTAAAATATGGCTGGACATCACATATGCCTGGAATTTGGCTTAACAGGCTTGTAGTCTTTAATTTCCAAAACATTTTTATGAAATACATATTCTTAAAATTCACAAGAGTTTGCTCACAAGAGAATACACAGTGTTTGATGATGCAATCATTACAGGATATAGCAAATGTGATGATGTCACAGCACAGAAAGTGCTGACATCACTACACCAAAAGTGATGACATCACAGCTAGTGCTGAGTACCTAAAGGTACATTTAGGTTCAGGTCTGGATTCAAGGTCTGGAGGTTTAGGTTCAGTTCCAGACTCAAGTCCGGAGCTTAACCCATGGCATATACAATATTGCATGTTGGCAACCTTGCAATGTTGTCTGGGCAAAACTGCGGCCACATAACATGGAGGCCGGTACTTGACGATGCCCGATGGTAATGTTTTCTTCATTTTGCAGCACAGATCTTGCAATGTATGGAAGGTTTTAGGTGGTTGGAAAGAAAAGGGGTATGTGACATGTTTCGTTTTTTTTGTAATACCGGGTAAGTCCGGAATCAGTTCTTGACTTTTAGGTGTTTTTGGACTTGAATCTAAACATTTTTACAAGTCCGGAACCGGTCTAGCGAACCGGTACACAGCACTAATCACAGCTGCAGCAGTGTGCAGTACCTCACCTCTCGTATTGTTCTGGAGCCGGGGAAGCTGAGGGGGTAGCTAATGTCCCTGTCCCTGTCCCGCACGTTTAGTTTGAAGTCCATTCCTAATTTTGCCAGCACGTCACTGCAACAACACACCCCAAACCACGTCATGCACAAAATGTGTTAGAGCCAAGCACGTGGCAAAAACTGCCTGCCCATACTCTTGTTAGTAAGGCCTAGGATATGAAATGTTGTGTTTCTGGTTTCCCGACCAACAATACATGTAACATCTGTGTCCATAATATCACCAGGGTCCATAATATCGCCACCTTGAGAAATAGATATATATTTTTACTGCAACATACTTTTGGTATGCACTCCTGCACACCTCAAATGTACATACCTAGGGTATGTTGCAGTAAAAATATCTTTAAGCATACTATTTCTCAAGGTGGTGATAGTATGGACCCTGGTGATATTATGGACACAGATGTTAGCCTTTTTCTGGTTGACCATTGGCAAGACCATCAAATTCTTGTTCTGACATCTGAATTTCAAACTCAAGCATTATTTCATAAATTTCCAGAATCTAATAGTAAATCTGGTGAATCCCCACTAGCTAACTGAGGACAGGTCCTGGAAACAGTCCTGTTCATGATGCATGTCAGTATAACATTGTAAAATTTTATTTGTTTGATCAGTTTATCCAAAAGAAGGAAAGAAAAAGACAATCCTTTCGTACTGACCTATTTTTTTCAGGACTGTAACCAGACTGACCTTTTTTTCAGGACTGTAACCAGATACACAACATTTTTTCTCAAGGCCCCAGGCTCCTTTATATACAAGCATCACACTGCATTCCTCTTCACATCGCGTTCCTGCCTGTTTTTACCTGGTGGATGGTACGACTGCCAGGGAAATGAAGGTTGTACTCGATCCCCTTGTCTACATCTACCACATTTAGTACGAACTCTAGGAGCATCCTTTCAAGAGCAAGGCTGCTGCAAGAAGGGTACATGTAAAAATAACAAGTGACACAGGAGTATGCAATTGACTGGACGGTGAATGATTGAAAAAAAAAAGGTAACTAGAAAGGCCAATATTTGCTTTGGAGCAAATACAGCGATGGGTTCACCACATTTTACCACATGGCAGGGAAAGAATGAGAAACACAAGGGAAAACAATGATTTACATTGATATAACTATAATATGAAGTAACAACTAAAACAACAGTTGGATAGCTATTCCCTACTTTATTGGTTAGGATTTTTAATTGCATAATGCAAACTGTTGATTTTCAAAATAAAATAAAAAACGTTCATGCCCCGCATTCCAATGCTGGAGCAGAAAAGCTTGAAATACCTACCAAAACACTTGAATAAAGACATACTGTCAGTATGGAAATGCTCTGTGCAGGTGTTAATCAAGTTAAATCCCAACAGCCAATCAGCAAGAAATGCTCTGTGCAGGTGGAAATGCTCTGTGCGGGTGTTAATCAAGTTAAATCCCAACAGCCAATCAGCAAGAAGTATAGAGGAAAGCTGCATGCCTATTGGTTGATGCCCTGCATTCCATTGTGATGACTCATGCCCAGACGTGGTAAACACGCACACTAACACAGTAATACATTTGCTATAACACAGCCAAAAAACTCAAATAAAACCATTCTAAAAGCCTGTATCACAAAAATTTAAAAAAAGCCTAGGGGTATTTGCCCACTGTACCTCCATACCAAATTTCAGGACCTTAGGCCCTAAAATGAAGAAGCTGAATCCATTTAAAGATATGGCAGGAGGAGAAGGAGAAGGAGGAGAAGGAGGAGAAGAAACATCAGAAAAAGCAATATGGGTTCACCACCACTTCGTGGTGTGGTGAACCCATAAAAATAGCAGAGAAAACTGCAGTCAGAAGGTGCAAACCTTTAGCATATTTTAGAAATGTTTCTTTCCAAAATGATCAACTATAGCACATAAGCACAGAGTTAAAATCCTGGTCCCCGGTATGGATCTAGGTTTACCCTTAAAGATGGATATGCCAACTGTGCTTGCAACAAACACAAATTGAAGTTTTTTGTTATCCTTTGTTATCCTAGTTAACCAACAATCACATGTAATTACTAAATTAGAAAAAAACTGGTTAATACATTATCTAACATACTTTTAAGAGGCATTAAGGAGGCCATATATATCAGAGCACTTCAGCCTTCACGTAATAGAGATGGTGGACGATATAAACTCCCTGGCACTTTTGATCAATTGCTTATGTCACGTATCAGTACAGTCTCGTGTGAATAAGGTCACGTGTAACTCTCGCGAGATCATGTTGTGAAGTGATTGATCATTAGGCCACACCAAGTAAATTTTATGGATGACGTCCTTTGGAGACCCTAAATCTAATGCGAGAGGGTGAAAGAAAAACAAGTAGAGCCCTAAAAAACAAGATGCCTAGATTATAAATATCCGGTATACTATGAGACGACAAATGTTAGGACACGAATTGATTGAGGTGACACAGTGTAACAAGCAAGAAGTCTTTTATTCATCATTAAAACAGCAATAAATCAGGTGGAACCGTGGACAGTGAAAACAGGATGGTAATAGACATTTTCTTCTACGGGTTTCACGTCAATCTGACGACTTGCGGCACTGTCGTGACTCTTTGGTCATAGTTACAGGAAGCGGAATTTCTTGTTTTTTTTTCTAGAAACATGCCAATGTCAATGCGCGCGTGGACGCCATCCATAAAATTTACTTGGTGTGGCCTTAATTATCCTGATGAAGGCGACAGTGGTCGCTGAAAATTTGATCTCTGTAAATTGTGTGTTGGAATAAAGTTCAACGTTTTACATGTACTATCTAACATACCTATTGACCTGACAACACTTAAATAGATAATTAGTTGGCACAGCACATTTGCATACATTATATCAGGCACTGAAATCATAGCAACGGACGCTGGTCAACTCACCTTTCTCCATCCACTTCTTGAGACCCTGAAGCCACGGGGAGGTCAGGGGTCAGCAGAAAGAGCCGGTTCTCTCTTGGAAGATTCAAAGTAGAAAGGACAGCCTAAGGTGTGAGAAGAAGCAGCACTTAGGAAGTAGTACTTATTTTTTTGTACATGTATAAGTACATTAGATTATGTTACAGAAAAAAACAGACTTGGTTAAAATTGCACATATCCAACACAACACTCTTGCACATGATTCTGCACCCCCCTCATCTGATATGGTTTCTGCCAACCTGCATGATGGTGAAAACTCATCCTCATTGGTTAATCAGACTAACCTAATTAGACTCCTCCCAGTCTGGAGTAATTGCGACTTAGCCTTTGGGAACAGCTGATATTTGGAGTGCCAATTGGCCTCTCAACAATTACTTAGCGCAAATAAATCTAGCAAGGATCCGAGATTGAATTACCAGTGGACACAAAGAGCCTCTTTGTCTGTGTAAACTGAACAAGCTGTGAGAGAGACAGTTTAACACAGCTGAGATGTGGACTACTTGAGTTAGTGACTGTTTGGACAGGGGAAAGGGTTTTAAACTGCCAATGGACTAAATAATTGGGAGACTTGGCTACAAGCAACAAATTTGTCTGACTGTGAAAGGGTGTATCAAAATGGCTTAGACACTGCACATGCACTGTGCATTTGAGACCAAACACCTTTCTAATTCTATGTAACTGTTGACTTAAAGCATGAAAAGCAGTGTCATTTTTCTTACACTGCCAATAAGTCAGTTGTCTGAATTTCATAGAGGCTTCTAAAAAGTGTAGTGTCAGGTCAAGTCAAAGACTAAACCTGACAAGAATAACATGGGTCTGTGTTAAGGATATCTCAAACATGAAGTGACAGTGCATTACCGGTAGAAACAAGGTACATGTATATACTTAAAAAACAGTTACTCAAGTAACTGGATATGATTTTGGAAACAGTCATCCACTACCTTTCGTCAGTGACACTGAAGAGCTGTCAGAAAAGCAGGTTTAGAAGTACAAACTATTGATTGATATGCAAAGAAGTGAAGACAAATTTTTGAAAGTCCAATTTTAAAGGAAACAAATGTTGAACAGGTCAAGACAAGTATGATGCAAATTAGTCAAGTAGCTCCTGTTGTTTCAGAACAGGCGCTTAAATATTGTACCAAGTGAAAAAAAAGTGAAAGTGATCTCGATCCATTTTAGCTCATTGAAGAGCTAATCTTCCACTGGTCGTGACAGAGAAGACAGGCGCTATGTACAGTATTTACAGATTCATTGTACCAGTAAAATTCCCCTAGCTCTTTTCGACAAGCACAATGAACAGTGGACCACAGTTAACGTCCCGTCCGAAGGACTGCGACCCTAAACAGTAGCGTGCATGTCGGGTGAGCGACATCAGCCGGGATTCGAACTCCCAACCTCTTAGTCCAGAGGCAGGATCGCTCACCACTGGACTACGCACGCTACACCCACTGGACTACGCACGCTACACCAAATACCAATTCAAGTGCCTAAGAGTTCTACCTGTAGCCCCCCTCCCTGTTGAGGCTGGGGTTGTGCATCCAGTTGCTTGAGTAACTGTTTTTTGGCATATCTTATCACCTGGATGCCTAACCTTCACCGATGTATCAAGGCTTTTTACCCTACTACAGGGCTCAAAATTAAAGGTGGTCCAATGGCCACTGACCACTAAAATTTAGGCTTGGACAACTAAAAAGACACTTTGAGACATTTTTGGGACAATCGAAAAATAATCAGCATCAAAATGTCAGCTCTTCTTTTGTCTATCAGGCACATGTCCCGGCTTTTGGATCCGGAAAAGTCCCCCGAATTTCCCGTCTACTTTGCAATTATATTGCGCCTGGGAGTGAACATAAGCAAAATAAAGTTGACTTCAAGTTTAAGTCATACAATACTTTCCAAAAACAGGTTGGGACAGTTCATCCTCACTTCGGGACAATTGAAATTAATTTTTGGGACAGTGCTGGGACAAGTCAATAGGAAGAAAAGTTAATTTCGAGGCCTGCTACTATACTTACATCATCAGGTTCCTCCTGGCTGAACCCTCGCAGGTGCTGCTTGTCTGTGGGAATCCCCAGCTCTGCTTGTAGAACCTCCTTAATGTTACCTGTAGGGGAGACAGATTTGTTTGTTAGGCCACACCAATTTAATTTCTTGGTTAACGGATTCGCCGCTTCATTTTTTTCTGATTTGCAAATAAAAATAAAAATTCAGAATCAACTGCAAAATGCTCATCTTTTGCCCTGAACAGTTGATAACAGTCCTTTACATCCTAGTTGTTACAGTTATTCCATCTTTCAATGCAGTGGTATCAATAAAAGTTCAAAATTCATTGTTTAAATTTTGAACCAGCCTGGTGTGTTGACTTTATGGCTCCTATGGTACCATTTTGGGCCATAATAGGATGCCTAGGGCTGTTTTTATTTTTATTTATTTTTCGCCCGCCCGCTCCATTATTTTTCTAGAAAAATCCGTTAACCAAGAAATTAAATTGGTGTGGCCTTATGGCAATCACTCGTGGTCTTTATTTCCAATTGGATACAGATTCATGCACAGATACAGATACAGATTTTCTGAGTAGGATGACCGTGTCAGTCCCTACACCTGAGTGAGGGTCACAGTTGACACGGTGGCCTTCGCGTGGATTTGTTTAAGGTGGATAACAGGTTGCGAATCTGAGACCCA
Source organism: Branchiostoma belcheri (assembly GCF_001625305.1). Lineage (NCBI taxonomy): Eukaryota > Metazoa > Chordata > Leptocardii > Amphioxiformes > Branchiostomatidae > Branchiostoma > Branchiostoma belcheri. The sequence continues at coordinate 578,166 of NW_017803976.1, forward strand.
CACACTTGGGCATCCGTATTCTCCAGCAGCAACATAGAGAGAGAGACGTGCTGGTTCTGTTTGGGATGCTTGCAGCGATCTGCCGGATGACTTGGTTACGCTCAAGGTCTGCCTTGATCACGACAGCCCGCCTGGCAATGCTCTCGTCCACCAACTGAGGACAACTGCCCACTCTACCCACTACACCACACGATGCCACAGGGGATACAGAACAGGGCTCAAATAACTCTGTCCTGTACACCGGCACTGGTGCAGGTAACATTGGAAATTACCTACACCAAACAAATTTTACCTACACCACACAGAATCTAGGAGGTATGGATCATATGAAAAGCATTATCTTTTTTTATACTTCATAGGTGGTAGCAGACAATGCAGCAAATAAAAATCTGCATGCACCTACACATACATAATGTATATATACTAGTAAACCTAGTACATGGGCCAGTGCAGGTTAGGTGCAGGTAGAAGAGAACACAACACCAATGCGGCTCCAATTTTACCTGCACCAAGGACATTATACTACACTAAGGTGCATATGCACCTAGTATTCTAAGCCCTACAAACAGAGTAAGGAGGGTGTGTCAAGGCAACTGTCTACAGATATCATATGGACGTTTGAACGAGAAGAATCCAGTGTCATTCCTGTCAAGGATACTTGGCCCTTATGCCTAAAGCTAGAAGAAAAGAACCAAAGGCCTTGACCCTTGTATTGTATGTAGACTAATGCACCCAAGGCTGTACATGTATCTCTACACATGAGTGTCAATTTGATAGATTTTAGTTGTCTGGTAGAACTGTGTTAACATGTTAGCTTGTCAGTCAAACTCAAAGATAGATTTTTTGTGAATTCATCTAAAAGTCTAGTTGTACAGTAATTCAATATTGTCTGTCTAGTAATATATAGTATACTTCCTACATTCATTTTTCACCTCTTAAACAAGAAATTTGTCATTCCATAAAAATTTTCTCCCATAGAATAACTGCTCTGGTAACAGTACATAAAGGAAAATACACGTCACTAAAAGCAAACTAGCAAGAGATGATTACATCCATGCATATTTCCATCATAAAGGTTCCTTTGTTTTCGTTTCCGATGTATATCGACAAGATTGTCACAAAATACCAGAGGCACCAGAAGTAGCTGGCCGCCTGTCTTAGAAACTAATTATGAAGACAAAGCTTGTTTGGACTCTTGGCCTGGAATACTTCCAAGTGATTATAAGATCAGAACCTACAAGTCAAACGTCTCTAGTTCTTGGGCCACACCAATTTAATTTCTTGGTTAACAGATTCGCACGCTTCGTTTTTTTCTGATTTGAAAATAAAAATTCAGAATCAACTGCAAAATGCTCAAATTTTGCCCCGAACAGTTGAAAACAGTCCTTTTCATCCTAGTTGTTATTCCATCTTTCAATGCAGTGGTATCGTGAACAGTTCCAAATTCATTGTTTAAATTTTGAACCAGTCTGGTGTGTTGACTTCATGGCTCCTATCGTACCATTTTTGGGGCCCATAATACTAATAGGGTCACGGTGCCTAGGCCTGTTTTTATTTTTATTTTTTTTCCGCCCGCCTGCTCCATTATTTTTCTAGAAAAATCCGTTAACCAAGAAATTAAATTGGTGTGGCCTTAGTCTGTCCCGTTGGAAGTGCAGGGATCGAAATTCATTTTTTTTATTAGGTGCACTGGTGCACCTAACCAAAAAAATTAGGTGCACCAAAAAAATTTTGGGTGCACCACATATTTCCAGTAGTACATTGATAAGTTAAATATTATTAATATCAAATTAATATTCCACACGTAAAGAATGCTAAAAATGATCGTAGCAAGAGTGGAAATTGTATCGCTATGGAAATAACACATTAATGATCTTAACGAAAAAGGGCAAATTAGGATTCCGAGATCGAAAAAAAAAATATATAAAAAAAAATCTAGAAATGAAAACAAAAATCACACAAAGCCTCAATCTTTTTGCACTAGACTTCTCGGTTGATTCGGTTTCGGAATCCGACTCTGATGACCCGGAACTGGACAGTCGGAAGGAGCTCGGGAGGCCGTGGAGGAGGGCCCGGGAATGTTGTCGAGAGCACATGGCCGCCCCCCTCCCCCTCTGTCTCGGCGCTCCCACGGCACGGTCTGTCCACTTCTCGCTCGTCCGGGCGTGTTTCCCGTTGGTTTCCAGCTTCATCGCTTCCTTCGGGGTTTTGAAGAGCTTGGGCTGATGTTGCCACATCTCTTTCGTCGTCATCACGATCGGACCTCGGCTGAAGGAACCGTAGAAGCGAAGTCTGTCTCGACATATTTGTTTTGCTTTGTCATCCACGAATTTCATGGCCGAATTTTGTCGACACCCGGGTTTTGACGATGTGACCTCGAAGATTATCGAAGTCAAGCGAAAACTGCACGAAAACAACATTTTGTCACATGACAAGCGTCGGAAAGTTTCGGAAGCGAGTTCGCGATGTTTTGGTCACATGACTATCAAGAAACCGGGGAACGAGAAGGAAGAGATCTCATGTCCAGTGTTGTAGTCGGATCCGGAAGTTGGTGGGTAACGCGATGTCGGCACTGCGCCGACACATTTTCGGGCTTTAAAAACTGAAGTAAATCTAATTCTATCTCAAGAATTTCAAACAAGCAGTGCATCAAAGGTTTTTTATTATTTTATTCCATCAAAGCAATGTTGGAATTACAGTGTTTTGTACCTTTACCGTACTAATACTACAAAAATATTTAGGTGCACCGGTGCACCCACAGTCAAAAATTGGGTGCACCGATCCAGATTTGGGTGCACTAAGGTGCACATGCACCCATTATTTCGATCCCTGAAGTGTCAGCGCTAGCCTGAGGGGGTTCACACGCTGTGCAATGACGTCACGCTACGAGGACAAAGCATAATCACAGGTGGGAACTCATCGACTCCAACAGACAATACCAGTCCTCAAAGACAGCCTTTGATCTGTAAGACTCCCTTTATGCGGGAGCACGAAGTATAAGAGTCTCTTAAAACCAAGTCACCTGGAAAGTCAACAAGGCTTTCTCAAATCATCATGCGGTTTCTTTGAAATAGTTTCTGATCGTCTTCAAGAAGTTTGTGAAAATGTTGGGGTGAAATGTCAGCTCACGTTACCCTGCACTAAAAGCTTTACATACCTGCACAAAAGCTTTGGATACCTGCACCTGAATAAAGACTCCAGAACTAACTTCATGCTGCTTGATCCTATTGTGAAGACTTTGAAAAAAAATCAAAGGCCTTTGGACTTGAGCATGTAATCATTGCCAATTATATCCACCATCAGCAGTAAAGACATATATCTCATAACATAGAAAGCTGCACTATTGGCAGGATGGTCCTGTCAATAACAGAGAAAGTTGCACTATTGACAGGATGATCCTGTCAATAACAGAATGATTCTGTCAATAACAGAAATTAGTTGCACTATTGACAGGAACAGAGAATAACTGTCAATAACTGAATGTTGCACTATTGTCAGTACTGACAGGAACAGAGAAAGTTGTAGTATCGACAGGACCGTCCGGTCAATAGTACAACTTTCTCTGTTATTGACAGGATCATCCATTTTTTCCAGTATTGACAGGAAATGAAACAGAATGATCATGCTGTGGATATAGCTTCAGGCATTTCAAAATCAACTTCAACACAGAGCAGTGGAAAAATCCTCCCACCACCATCATCTATGTCCAACCCACCTACAGTACTGGTGTCATCCAGCATGACCTCCACGGTTCTTTCCCTGTACTCGACCTTGAACTCTAACATCCGGGGTGTCGGGCGCATCATGGGGCCCGCCATGACTGGTTCCCATGGCGACCCTAACGTGGACGTCCCCGCCATGGCCTGTAGCTGCTGCCCGACTACCGATAGATCAGGACTGGAAATACAGACAAGAGCATCTCAATAGTTAGAGCTTGTTCCAGGCCATTGACAAACTTGAGTCTACAGTAACATAACAATGTTCAATTTCTGCAAAAACTGTTCAAAAACAAAAAATTGTCATTATTTCCTTTACAGTTTATAAATTATACGTGGTAAAAGTCAGTGCAGCTATTAAAAATCCACATATACCTACGAGTATACATATATGTACAATGTATACATATATTTATTTATTTATTTATTTTGGCTTACAAAGAAGCCAGGGTGTCCCAACTAGTCAGAGACTATTATTAAGGGACACCCTGGGGAGTAAGAAGGGAGTAATGTATACATATATAAACCCAGTAAAATTGGACCAGTACAGGTTAGGTGCAGGTAGACATCAGAAATACCTGCACAGCTCCAATTTTACCTGTACTAACCTACATACATGTATATACCCAGTACATGGACCAGTACAGGTTAGGTGCAGGTAGACATCAGAAATACCTGCACAGCTCCAATTTTACCTGCACTAACCTGCATATACCCAGTACATGGACCAGTGCAGGTTAGGTGCAGGTAGACATCAGAAATACCTGCACAGCTCCAATTTTACCTGCACTAACCTGCATGTACCCAGTACATGGACCAGTACAGGTTAGGTGCAGGTAGACATCAGAAATACCTGCACAGCTCCAAGTTTACCTGCATATACAGGTGGTATTTGTTAGATGTATCTCACCTATCTACTAGTGGAGGGGGGACCTCTGGGACACTGGGTGCCTGCTGCATGGGCTCTTCTGGGAGGACTCCATTAATAGCAGCCTGGTGGAGAGACACAGGAAAAACACAATATTTCAGAATCCAAATGTCACAGTACAACTTCCTGATGATTTAGCACAGTGGAAATCCTTAGTTTGTATCTCACAATTTACGATTATTGTACTTTTGTAGCCTGTATTATGTCATACCTGGGCTGGGATTAAGTTCGATACGGGTGTTCCGGCCCGTGTGATAACAGGATAGGGACAACAAATTTTCGCTCATTTTGCATTGAAAGTGTTGTCTTGCTTGGGGGGTATGACAAATAAAATACAACACGGGGTATTCCGCATCACTCTCGGTCCCAGCCCTCCTGTAGATAGGATCGCCCTCCGGCCTTCTGGCGATCAGACGCGCGGTCAGGCTGGTACCTCGGGCGATACGGAATATACCATGTTGTATTCTATATTTACTCCCACTGTCAGGGGGCTGATTAGACCCATACTACTACTAGTAGGTGGTAGGTGATTGGTCCACTGGGTGGGAGCTGAAAGATTGACAGTGTAAGCTATGCATGATGTACAAAAATGACTAATAAACTGGTGTACGTTCCAACGACTAAGTACCTAATATCAGCTCAGAAAGAATAAGTCATGCATTCAAGTACCAGAGTTATCAACCAAGGATTGAGGTGTTCAAAACTATCGCAGAGTGGAACTCGCTGTCACCAAGCACAGTCAGGGAATTATCATTAGATAGCTTTATGTCTACAGTTAGATGTTCAAGGGTTAGGTGTAACAAGTCATTCGGTGTAATGTAGCTAGCTGCCGCCGCGCCCCATGCCTACAAAGCTGGTGTGTTACGCCGAAGGGTGCTTATATCGGCTATACAAATACAGATACAGAGGTCAAGTACCAAATGTACATATTGTACAATGGAGCAGCAAAAAAGATAACAAATCTGCATATCTTCCTCAAAATAAATTAACTACAATATCTTTACTTTCATGATAATATCTTTACTATTTTGTCTTTAATTCTGCTTGTTTTACTTGTACCTTTCATTTGGCCAACATCAAGAAAGTGTTGAAAGTACAATGTAGCATTTTTTCTCGGTGTGCGTGGGTGGTGTACTGCCGCGTAGACAATAATAGCTGCTGGCGTGATCTAAACTTCCGCTCTTTATCGAAAGGATTTAACATGGGGTGACAAAAGACTCCGTTCCGCTTTAGGCGTATTCTTCCGACCGTGCCTGACTACATCCGCTCACACCAACGCAAACGACACGCTTTTCCTGACAGTTTTGCGGTACGCTAGCAGAAGTTTTCGCCAAATCACCGGATTTCACGGCAAAGTGCGGTATCTCAAATGTATCAACAGGAATTCCCATAAGCGGTAACTTATCGCCATCAAACACGTTCCTGATAGCGTATTCCGACGGGAATTTCGCATCGAGCAAACAGATGCTATGGAGGATGATGTAACGGCGTTGATTTCCACTGGCACGGCGCCATATTCCGCACGGAATAAAACTCCTACACGACCCTGCCCCAACCGTGGGAACATCCTCTTAACAATACCACAATATCCTGTTCATCCTGCTGCGAACGAATTATTGCAATCTGACTGAGTATAAAATTTACAGGCAAGGATTTTGCTATCTTCAAAAAACGATCGTAACAAAAGAAAAAATAGGGAAGAAAAGCTTTTGACAGGTTCAAATAGTTGTGCACTACAAAAATGTGCCCCTCCCTTGCCTACTTCCTCCCCACGACTAAGAGTACCGAAAACAAGACGGCGAGTTTCCAAATATGGCTTGCGGCGGAGACCAACGGGCGCGACAACCATATCGAATTCGACAAAACGGAACTAGCCTCCTGATGAAAACTTCTGCAAACAAAACAAGCCTAGGCCTGAGTGTTCTACTGCATATGACCTGATTTGAATTAAGAACTGTTAAACAGCATACATGTACTTTGAAGTCACGTCATCCACACCGTTACCTCATATAAACGATGAACTTTTTGTAATACAGAATTAAAAGTAGCCAAGTCTTAACTACCGTAAGAAATCATTCATACTCACCACAAGGTTCCAGTCATTCTGTTCCAGTAATGTGATGGCTTCATCTATGTTCTCTATCCCTGTACAAGCCTGCAATCAAAGCAGTGGATTGTAAGTACAGGACAGTCAGTTAGATTCTATAATAAACGTATAGCATGCCTGCTATATTCAAGTATGGTATTATATGACAAATGCAAGGAAATCTCAGAGTTGCTCAAAAGTTACTGAGGCCTAGGAAAAAAATGTTGTATTTCCTGTTTCCCGACTGACCCTAGAAAAACCTGCCCACCCTAGACTTTTTGGGGGGTGGATCCCTGCAAGGGACATAAGTGAACTTTAATTTTTCGAGCTGATCAACCTTTTCTAGCGCCTGAGTGATAAAACGTTGTACAATTGGTTTTCTAACATTAACATTGAAAATAAAAGTGTCCTCATATGGCCTATATGCAAATGTTAAACTGTGTCATATATGTTGGACCCCTACATAGATATCACTGAGGTCTGAAAAAAAAAAAGATAATACCTACCTACCTACCGACCCTAATTTTTTCACAACATTTTTTTTTTCTTAGGCCTGAATCAGATTTTTTCAGAAAGTACCAATACTGTAAATTGGTTTAAGCTCAGAGACTTAATTTTCTGTATCTGTATCTACATATTTTTCAGGAGGGGAAAGAAAGATAGAACACCTATTTGATGTGTGATGAGTTTGAAGTAAAACCACTGCAAATATTACATTACTTTGTGTCACATATGTATTATCATCTGTACTTCCTACATATTAGTTTCTTTTAGCTAACTTATTATGTGTAAGTGGTAGCGTTGAAATAAGTCTTAGATACTTGAGTGCGCTACCACTTTGTGTTGTACTATGTTATACTGTGTGAACAATAAAAAAAATTCATCATTCATGGTAAGATACCATTCAATGACATTGTTCATTTGTCAATATCACAGTAGGGACTGTGCTTTTCCTTTTCAGGAAATCACTGACTACGCAAAGTATGATCCTTAATCTAGGCCACACCAATTTAATTTGTTGGTTCTCGGATTCGCCTCTTAATTTTTTTCTGATTTGCAAAAAAAAAAAAATTCAGAATCAACTGCAAAATGCTCATATTTTGCCCTGAACAGTTGAAAACGGTCCTTTTATTCTTAGTTGTTACAGTTATTCCATCTTTCAATGCAATCTTTCTATCATTAAAAGTTCAAAATTCATTGTTTAAATTTTGAACCATCCTGGTGTGTTGACTTCATACCTCCTATCATAGCATTTAGGGCTATAATAGGATGCCTAGATCTGTTTTTATTTTTATTTTTTTTCGCCCTGTCGCTTCATATTTTTACTGAAAAAATCCGAGAACCAACAAATTAAATTGGTGTGGCCCTACCACTGAACCAAAACAGGCTATTCATGTACAGTAATAGCACTACTACCGGTACAACACAATTTAAGGATTTAATCATGTAAGACTTTCTCTTCAACTGTAATGAATGTCAAAGACACATCGGAGACCACACAAAGAATGAAAGGGAGTGTTGTCATGCCTCCGGTATGCCAATGGCGGGAAAATGAGCATAATCACTGGCTTAGTTTGTACAAAACTAGCGTCATACGCAATGATACTTCATACGCAGCTTCTGTAAAAGCTGTAATTGAGGATAATCACTTGTCTCTGACAATCCTCATCCAAATCCTAATCCAAAAAGGACATTTGTTAAGCTGTCGCAGTAATACGACCAATCAGATACCGTATATACATTCCAAGGTGCTCATCCCTTAAATGGCCAACAATTCAAAGCAAAGCATCTTTTCAGACAGCTTAGCCTGAACAAATACTTTTCACGTGACTCTGATTAGGATATAACAACATTGTCGATGCTTTGAAGCTATAGAAAACTACATTCATGCCATTATCACTAAGGGTAGTGAGCCTTCTTAAGTTAAAGATATGTAGCGATAACTTTACCATCTTCTTGAGAGATGTAGAAATTGTACAAATAAGGAATTTCCACATGATTGTACTACTGCCTGGGCCAGTTGTGTGAAAGTAGCACTTGAATTGAATTTCTCTTAATCCTGGGTAAGGCCACACCAATTTAATTTCTTGGTTAACGGACTCGCCCGCTTCGTTTTTTTCTGATTTGAAAATAAAAATAAAAATTCAGAATCAAGAGCAAAATGCTCATATTTTGCCCTGAACAGTTGAAAACAGTCCTTTTCATCCTAGTTGTTACAGTTATTCCATCTTTCAATGCAATGGTATCATTAAAAGTTCAAAATTCATTGTTTAAATTTTGAACCAGCCTGGTGTGTTGACTTCATGGCTCCTATCGTACCATTTTGGGCAATAATAGGATGCCTAGGCCTGTTTTTATTTTTTTATTTTTTTGCCCGCCCGCTCCATTATTTTTCTAGAAAAATCCGTTAACCAAGAAATTAAATTGGTGTGGCCTAAGGGATGTATAATGGACAAAGCCTACAAATACACATAGTTGGAATTGTGGAGTTGGAGGGAATGTGTGTCGTGTCCTGTGTGTATGTTGGATGTCAGGACATCGGAATGTCTCCCCTGTTGCTGTAACAGTGGCAGGAATCTTGGAGGTTATCAGGCTATGGGGAGTTGGACCTGTCGTGCTGTCATACCACCTAATGACTTGATCAACCCTACATCTGTATAACACTGTATATACCTATAGCACTTACATGTACAGTTTAGTTTGCAAGAAAAATCTGCTATATAATTTGTATAATGACAGACCTTTGTTTTTCTCCCAAACTGTCGATTTTTCATTACAGACACTATGACTATTCAATACACTTAAGGGCTGGTTAGGTAAGTCTGTATCTGACATGGTACACTTTTAGCAAGTCAATGGCCAACAGTACTAGTATTGGGGATATCCTACTGTAATTACAAATGTCTCTGGTACTTGTATGTCTTTTAGGTTTCAACAGTCAGATTGCCACTAAAAATACATCATCCACATGGAAGGGACTGACATAAATTTGAAGAAAGCATGATTTATTTCAGAGTTTCTTTATCCTTCCTTTCCAATGTATACATGTTTCATAGGAATTTCATTTTGTTGTGATTTTTACTCGTGGTCTGCTTTCCTTGGGTGATATGACTGAGTATGAGGTGAACTTTCTCTTTATGCTGATGTTTTTCGAAATACTATTAATGAATCCAAAACCAATGAAGTTTCAAGATGTGTATAAAACCTATTCTAACGTTTACCAACCCAATATTTCCCAAAATAATTCAAACGAAAAGTCGGTTTTGTCAGCTCTGAAAATATGTAGATGACTCTGCCATACATAGCGATTAATCATCGTTATGTAATCAGCTGTTTTTCCAACCCTCAAAATATTTTTTCTTAATAGCGGCATGAACTTAAAGACAAAGTCTCAAAGGTTATCCTGCTCATTAACTGATCTTTAGTGAATCTACTTCAGTATTTCTTCGGTGTATCTAGCTATCTATGATGGGAAACTTCAGAGTTAAAGTTGGACGGCCGATCGCACATGCAGATTTTTGTCTGGCACGGTGGATGAAAAAGGCGCGTTTGGGAACGCTTCGCAAAGGCTGCAAGGCTGTTTAGCACTTCTACTAACGTTTCCAGACGGCGCGAAGAAAACAAATGGCTACAGGATCGCTCAATCTACAGTCCGTACAAATTTTCTTTTTCGTCATGCATGCATGTTGTCTGCGGACTGCGACTGAATGACAAAGACATGGCCCCTAGCGCCTTCTTCTTCAACCGAGAGAAAACGCGTCATCGCCAGAAATCCTGAGGAAATAAGTTTACGTTATGAGCATTGGCAGATGTCTTATTTTGTTGGCAGCCGATTACGTGAAAACGGTACTGATATGATGCTGTTTTTGCTTCATATTTGACCAAAAAGTACCTGAAAATCGGCCAGAATCATCTCCCTGTCCGCCGCCATTGTTGTTTATGATGCAAGTGAACATACCATGGACTATATAGGGAAAATAAACAAAATAAGTAACTGTTTTCCTGAGTTAGTAGATCTAGCAGTAAAACAGAATACAATTAGAATAAATAACTCTACTAATACAACACATATTATTTCATTTAATGATAAATAATAGGGTGAAATATCTATATCATACTAAACACAAAATTACAGCACCCCTTTTCGGGGCATACCATTAAGGTTCAGCAATACGCATGTACAAAATACGTGCGAGATATACCGATTTTACGACAGTTCTATTTTACGACTGTCCCATGTTATCTGTCCCATTTTGCGGCCAGTATAGCGTCGTCTATTTTTAGAAGGTACGCGATGACGTTATCTGTTGCTGTTCACCTGCGCCGTGGGCACGCTTGCTTATAGATGGAGCTTTTTCTGCCCTAATGGTCATTTGATCGCTCTGGATGGCTTTATGATCCGCACCCAAAAAGCTGTACGGATAAGACAAGCTGCGATATTACCGGGGCAACTCTCTTTTGACAGCACGGCTGAAATTTCGTACGGGAAGGCGGGAACGGGATACATCCGAGACCGCCCCACGCGGACTGGGGTCTCGGCCAATCCGGCACCCGACAGCGGGACGTGCCCGGGACTGCCCGCTCCATTTGAATACCATGGACGAAGGAGGCGACACGTATTTAAAGGGACACGCAGGTGACTTCAGGTGTCGACGTCCAGCTTGGCTACGGGAAGGTCGCGCTGCCACCAAACGTCGCTTTCTCCGGGAAAGACTTTCGGGGCTGCCGAGGGAAGACTGGTGTCAGCTAGGCCCGACCGCAGACGATATCCAGGCGGAGATAAGTGCCTTCTCTCTTCTAGACATTTAAGCGACATTTACGTGCACACGGGACAGTCGTCCAGCCGCCAGAGGACATTAGAGTAGTTCAGTTCATGTAGCGTACATTAAGCAATTACAAGAGAAGCCGACAGGACTGACTAGAAATACGATCAGCAGCAAGGCGCAGCCCTACTACAGATGTCGGAACACGTCTGAGTACGTTACAATCACCGCGGGTGGAGACATTTCAACTTTGTCAACACCTTTCTATCTCTGACAACGTTACGCTACTCTCAACTTTATAGTACCCTGGGAATCGAACTCGTAACCTTCAGCAAAACATAAAAATATCAGAAGAGCCCTTCAGCGACCGCAAAACAAGGGTTGTCAAATTATGGCGCCAACCCGAGTAGAACCTGTCTGATGACATATTGCGGTGACCCCTATCAGGCACAGTCAAGAACATCCATACGGTTATCAAGAGACGTCGTGCTGTTTTTCTTACAATTTCATTTTGGATCGAGCTGATATTCTCAGTTCGTGCAGAAGCGAAGCTGCGAAGGTGAGCGGAGACGAAAGTTCGAGGTACAGGTCAAGCTGGGGGCAATTATATGTTGCATTGACTGTGTCCGATCCCCCACTGCGACCCTCGGTGTACAGGTGGACACCAGCCACCGGCCTCACAGTTCTCAAACCTGACGACAAGCCGCCGGCCAGTTTTCGTCAGGACCGAAATATTGCCCCGTTGTCAAGGAAACGAGGCGTTATCGTGCGATAACGTCTTCAAGACTCCGAACTGATAGGACAACACGGCAAGACGTCTCAGAACTTTCACTCAGAAGGTAAACAAGAGGATATTTTCGTGTACGTCTCCAACCAGAGTGGAGAAGTCAGATATGAATGGGGGACGTCAATAGACTTTCAAGTCTGCACGTTGTTGGATGACGTAATGTTTTTATGGGCATGACAAACATTTTAAGAAGTAAGTCGGCGTAACAGACAAGACGGGACGCTCACAAATCGTCTCGTAGTAAAGCGTACTGTTTAGAAGGTGACGCGACGAAAAAGGAACGACTCGAGTGGAGTTCGTCCAATCGCGGGGAGGGGGAAGTAGCGGAAGTCCACACGTGACTGTATTTTTGTGAGAAGCATTGTCACTTGTACGACAGGCAAGACGCCGGGTGTAGGCGACAGGCGAGCGGACCCCGGCGCCGGGACAGGTACGGGGTCTCCTCGACGGGGGATGGCTCACAACGGGGCCGCCGGGGAAGCTGGGACCAGTTCTCCCGAAGGAGCAGCCGGCGGGCAGGCGGTGCAAGAGCAGGCGGTCGGCTTCCATGCCATCAACGACGGCAACGACCTGACAACGGCCGCGGCAGCGGGCGACCTGGTCGAGGTACAGCGACTCCTGGAAGTAGGGGTCGACGTTAACGCTCAAAACCAGCAGGGCAGGACTGCCATACAGGTATGTCTTAGTTTTTTTCCCTTTGATAACTTTTTTTTTCTTTTCTCCGCTAAATGCTGAGGCTGGACGTATATGCTAGTTACGCGGATCGTGGCGTGATTTAGAGCAGACGCGTCCCGAGAACTTGGCAGGGGTTGGGACGCCACACCACAGAACGCGACGCGCGTGGCCGGCAGCAGGAATCATAACTCACCGCCTTTGGTTTACACTTCAACCCGCGTCGAACTAACGCAGCCCACAAGGCCAGTGGCCTGTCTGTTAAACAACACGTCTCCCTAAACGCCTGTTGTTCACCGCCGCGAAATATCACAGCGTAAATATTCCCAATCCTTACTCACTCAGGCTGCCAGTTACTACAACTGACACTGCCATATGTAAGAACGACGACTACACGCATAACATAGACTAGCGAATGAATGAATGGATAGATGTACTGTACTGAACAACGGTAGGGACGTTGGTCTATAAATTCGCCAACAATTTTGATTTTCGGATGTATTTTTCTCAAGGAAAATGATAATTACGTTGATGTAAACAAATAGATTCGGAAGAGTAAATAATTTTCCTGTCGCACGGTCCGTCTTGCTGCTCCCTGCGTTTTCGTCAGTGCTTGTGTCCTGTCACAGGGACAGCGTGTCCCTAGACTGTTGTTCCCATTCTTCAACAGTCTTTTTGCTGTCTTTTGACAGTCCGTTCATTCATCACAACTGTTATGCACTGACTATTCAAGCTGAAATCACGAGTCAAACTCGCGCGCCATACAACATCAGACGACACAAAAAACGCTATAATAGGATGTGTATATATGAGGAAACGTGTGTTACGAGTACTATACACTTTGTGTAGACAATGTTCTTGGGGTGTTTGCGTCTGTTTTCAATCAATAATAGTAGTTCGCGAGTTGTTGCCTGGAAAAACGTCGTCTGTTTTGACCAAAAAAATGGCGGCAGTGACTTGGAGTGGCTACTTCAGTACTTGTCGCCTCTGTAGTCCCGAGTTCAATCCGTATAGTGCCGTTTAGTCAGCCACTTGTGGTCTATTCGTACTGTCACAAGTCTTCAAGACCTGACTCTTAAAAATGGCACGTCGGTCTGCTTAAACGCGTTTTGTTACATGCAAAACAGAATGTTGTCATCTAAGCAACCGGTTGATTTGTATTTATATTTGTGAACCGCATGTGTTCCAATTGAAACTCGCAATGTTCCCGCCCATTGTAATTGCTAATTCACGTTTACTGTTGTATACTAAAGAGCCGTACATCCGTTTGTGGTATTTATAGAAATTCTGTAAGCGTTTTTTTCTTGACTTCTTGAGTTTGGCGTACCTAGAGAACACACTGTCCCATTTTTTTTTCTGTGGAAACAATTTCGCCTCAGTTGGCTCCCGCCCAGCGTCCCTGCCGCTGGCACCGCGCCAAGTAATGATTCAGCCCGGCTCGGACGATGGTAGCGTCCCCTCAGTACCGCCATGGACGCACGGCAATGTAAATAACGCCCCACCGCCTATCTCTGGATCCTATTGATACATCCGTCCGCAATATCGACTTTTCTGACGTAAAATACCCCCACGCTATTTCCCTGCTTTCATAATCCGTATCATACACGCGCTGTGCCCTCCACTACAATTAAGGTTAGGGCGGTTACTACAGAAGTGACCCCCGTATATTTACGTGGTTTGTGTTCGTTATTGTTATTCGTGTCAACAAACCACACAGACACGTGATACGGCCGATTATTTAATCCATATCGACGGTCGTGATGAAGGACTACACCCTGTCAACAACAACAACAACCATGCACGGACCTGGTATATAAATGTGGACCAGTATGCACGTGTTTGTCAATACTAAAAAACTAGTCTATGAAACGCATTTCGATAAGAAGTGGATTTTAGAAACCACCAGCTTCCCTCCTATAAAGCTAGCTCTTTATTCGCTGGTGCTTTCAACTCAAGGTCACCCCTACCAAAAGATTTGTCTTCCAGTGATCAGGGATTTGCACGGAAACAGTCGTTTTATTCTGTAAATTTGCTGTTAGTTTTACTAAACAGTTGACTATTGCCTATTTTACCCCATACTTATATGTCATAAACAGTGTTAAAGTATTGCTATGTACAGGATACTAGGAACGTTTCAAGCCCCGTGGATGGTTGCCGTGTTCCTTGCCTCAGAGGAGGGTAGCTACTCCTGCCATTGTACTCGAACAAATGGCAAATACAACGCAGGGGACCTACGGCTCTATCTGCACTATTTACCAACTTAAACAACTGCTTAAAGACTGAATATAGCGCCCTCGTAATCATTAACGCGAATCTAGATGATTGACAGGTGAGAATGATGTAGTCTGACAACCGGTAGCTCGGCGTTAGTGTATGGTGTGATTACAGCGTGTTTGTGTCGTCTGTTGTACTTTGGTTGTACCCCGTAAGTTTGACTGAACGACACCGTGGTGTTGTTATACGAATGCTGATGTACAACCAGAGGCAGGTAGAGAACAAACACTCGACTGACGTTTGGAGTGGGTCGACCTGTCGATATAACACCTCCTCCAATTGGTGTACAACATCTGCTGACACCTGAACTCTGTTAGACCCACCACCAACCAAAACTTACGTGACATACGGCCACCCATATAAGCCCTCCGTGACATATAACCTCTCTTTTGCAACAGATCCTGTCACATTTGAAAAAAGTTCATATTTTTCATCTCATTTCCTTTCCCAAGAGTTTTCAAGGGGGGGAAATGATTCCAGTTCTTGAAAATTTTTTTGCAACAGATCCTGTCACATTTGATCTCATAATTTTCATTCCCTCTGTTAGAAGTTACTTTTTGTTAATTTCAAAAGAGTTTTCTCTGAAGAAAAACAACCAGATTCCAGTTCTTGAAACTCTCAGAGAACAGGTTTGATCACTGCACGTGCCACTCAATAAGTTCATGGAAAAAAGTGCATTTTTAGAGAATAATAATGACTTTGCTAATTCCATGTAAAAGGTAAACTCCGGCGATTGTGGTATAGTTTCAATTAGATACCAGTACAGTCAGTGACTACACACTCTGCCCTGGGGGGACACGTGGTGCATTAAAGACATCTCTGCAAGATAAATACCTATGTTCCCCTGAAAAACTGTGTAGATACATATATACAGATGCTGCCTAAAGCTGTATGTGAAAAAAAAGCATTTCTATAAATATTTTATCAATGGAGGGAAAATCCCATCATTGCCACATGAACTGGTGGATACTAAACTAAAAAAATAATTTTCAGGGGGCGTGGAGATATATAAATGCAAGGGATGAAAAAAAGGATTTGTATCCAACTGTATAAGTATCATTTTTAGCATGGCTGTTAGCATACTTGTGAAGCTTGAAAGCAATGCCACAGAATAGAAAACTATGGTAAAACTCCCCATGGTATTAATGTCTTTCTCCAAACTCACGAACTACTAAATTTTCGTGTTTGTCTTTCAAATACCATATATTTTGGTTATCTGGCATTTTCATTTTTCTAGTTCTGTAGGTAAATAGCACATACATATCTAATATACAACCAATGCTAATTTAACCATGTAACTACCAAAATGGGATTTTTAAAAGTAGCAGGTAGGGTTAGGTATACTGTATATTCAATCAATCAATCAATCAATCAACCAATCAATCAAAAATGGTTTATTAATAAAAGACATTGCAGCCAGACAGGCTGAATTGCGCCTTCTGTACATACATATTGTGCAGGACACATTAAAAATATTTACAACATAGTTTTAAAATGATACATAGTTTTAAAATAATACATTTTAAAATCATACATTAGTGTCAATTACTTCTAATATCAGTTAGCGTTCAAACAATATTCTCGTCCCCAGTATCTTTCTGACCACTCCAGCTCGGTCCCGGCCTTTCCCACCATCGGACCGGAAGTCGCACCGACCCCGCCTTCCCCTCTCCTTCCGCGAAGCATGCCGGATGTTCCGTTTTGTAACAAACAGGTGTTCCGAGAAAAACGATCTTCTCTGGAGAAAAGAAGAGTTTTCTTTTGTTAGGAACAGTTTACTCGTTTCCAGTACAGTGGGTTTCCTTTTCAAGACCAAAAATTCCAGAATGTACTACTACTACTAGTACTACACATATGGCAAATAATGCAGCGTTCAAAATTTCCTAGTACAACTGCCATGCTAGCCTCTTCCAGGCACCGCGGATCGCTGGAAAAATAGTAACGGGTCGCGAATTGGATCTTCTCTGGCCGGCTACCTCCCCTGGCATATTCCTCTCCAGAATAGACAAACATGATCTGCTCCCACATTTTCCACTATACAAAAAAGCAAGAAGAAGTTGACCTCTCTATATTAGCTCAGTGACTAGAACACTTTGTACTAGTTAGCCTAGTATAGTACCCTTGTATGTACCCTTATGTATGTATGTCTAAGTCAAGTAGTGCATCTTTTGTCTCCAATTTTCTATATACGTTTGTTATGTGTCTGTTATATCTTGACCTGTACCTAGCCCGTCGTGGCATGAATGTACAATAAAGGAAATTCATTTCATTTCATTATTCCTTTATTTCGAATTCGGCCAATTTCTACTGTTTTTCCAGCGATCCGCGGTGCCTGGTAGAGGCTACTGTCATGCTAGTACACATCGTTCTGTATTACCCAAAACAATACTTTACCGTGTACCGTTTAGTTCCTTAATAGGACGGTATCTTTCTGACCTGTTTATGTAGTTTTCCCATGTGTATTGTTTGTCCTTAAAAAGTCGATAAGTTCCATATGCGGTAAAGTGACGATATCTAACAAACGAACAATTGAAAAGGACATATAACATACCAAGGAGGAATCCTCTATATACTACCTACATTTCATTTTTGACCAGTATCTATAGTATAGAAATGTTGTCTACTTTGGGTAGACCTAAATGTACCCTTAGGTCAAGAGCACTAACATTTCTATAGTGTAGATACTGGTCAAAAATGGCTGTGAGTGACTAAACGTTGTCGTTTTGTGCTGGCTTTTACTATTGTTCACTTGTGTTTTCTTGTTGTCTTGTATCAAACTGTGTCAAGTAAATCGCACAGTCATTTAAGGTTTCTTGTTACTACTACTACTACACCTTTATTGTACATGTGTGTACTAATAACTACCTGGAATTGATACACATTGGTCTTCCAAAATTTTGATTGAAAGATCGAATGGTTTCACAAACTTGCTAGATCTGTTGGAGATGTAATCTCCAAGCAGATCCCTCTCGGTGGCAAAAAGACAGTATCAAATTGGCCAGGCAGTATCCATTGGCCAGAGAAGCTCCGCGGCCACCGACGGGTGGGGGTCGGGACAAAAAAAACGGCCATATACAAAAATGTAACGATTATTCCCCCACAACCTCTGCTTGGAGAGTATTGGAGATGGCCAGTGACAGACAAACATGAACGCAATCTTCATACGGAGCCCTGCCCTTCTAGATATCAGGCGTTGGGTGAAAGCTACACATACACCACATGTTGTGTATATTGTAAGAGCTTATAACCTAAGACTCTACTTGGAAATTCAACCGTTAACCCATACGATTGTTACTTTTGGCTCACTGTCGCGAATCTTGAATCGGTAACACGATTTCACAGCACGTAATCGTCGCTTGTTGCCAGATACTTGTGTCTGTGGTTCTTTCATCCTTTCTCTCAGCCAGGAAATATAGTTTGAAACCGTTACAAGTATTGCCAAGGAAGGCATGTATTCATACAGTATACTGTATGTTCGACTGCCATGTTTTATGTATACAATCCCTTCCATGATAGCATGTAGTCGGTGCTTTGAATGCCAAAGGAAAACATATATATATGTACAGCATGGAGATGTATACGTACATTGTATTGGCCACAACCACCCTTACATTCTGCCATAGAGACAACACGAACACATTTTTGTCACTGTTTTTGTCGACAACAGATCCAACGGCTCAGTTTCATTCCAATTTTGCAGTCACTTCCAAGCGACAAATTGGACTGTTCTCTGGCACGAACTTTGTTATCTACTAAGCAATGCACTTGTGGTTGATTTTAAACTGAAAAGACGTAACCAAAATTACAGTTCCATTGTTACTCTAAAAATCTGGTAGTTATGACTTCCGCAATTTACACTATCATGATCGTAGCTTATTATAAGAAACATTGTATCCATCCATACAAACATACGTGCACTGTTGTATGTAATTTTGCGTGAGTCTTGGAAAATGATCGTTTTCGGGTTGTAACATAGAATACAATGCTTGCTCTTCAATGTAGACAAATTGTACTCTGTTGTTGTTAGTGAAAATCACTCGTATGGCGAAGTCTCTTTCCTTTTAAGACTGATAAGTAAGGTAAATTTATATCTTGATATTGTGTACGTACAGAAGTCACCTTTTGCCATGTCATATATAAATCCCCAAAGTATAAGATACAGAAATAAAGACAATCATTCAACAAAACATTTAGTTTTTCATTCAGATTTGATCTTGATATTGTGTACGTACATACAGTCACTTTTTGCTATGTCATATAAATCCCAAAAGTATAAGATACAGAAATAAAGACAATCATTCAACAAAACATTTAGTTTTTCATTCAGATTTTATCTTGATATTGTGTACGTACATACAGTCACTTTTTGCTATGTCATATATAAATCCCAAAAGTATAAGATACAGAAATAAAGACAATCATTCAACAAAACATTTAGTTTTTCATTCAGATTTTATCTTGATATTGTGTACGTACATACAGTCACCTTTTGCCGTGTCATATAAATACCAAAAGTATAAGATACAGAAATAAAGACAATCATTCAACAAAACATTTAGTTTTTCATTCAGATTTGATCTTGATATTGTGTACGTACATACAGTCACTTTTTGCTATGTCATATA
This sequence comes from Branchiostoma belcheri, assembly GCF_001625305.1. Taxonomy (NCBI): domain Eukaryota; kingdom Metazoa; phylum Chordata; class Leptocardii; order Amphioxiformes; family Branchiostomatidae; genus Branchiostoma; species Branchiostoma belcheri. The sequence goes on from NW_017803976.1 coordinate 598,017, forward strand.
AATCCCCAAAGTATAAGATACAGAAATAAAGACAATCATTCAACAAAACATTTAGTAAATCCCAAAGTATAAGATACAGAAATAAAGACAATCATTCAACAAAACATTTAGTAAATCCCAAAAGTATAAGATACAGAAATAAAGACAATCATTCAGCAAAACATTTAGTAAATCCCAAAAGTATAAGATACAGAAATAAAGACAATCATTCAACAAAACATTTAGTAAATCCCAAAAGTGTAAGATACAGAAATAAAGACAATCATTCAACAAAACATTTAGTAAATCCCAAAAGTATAAGATACAGAAATAAAGACAATCGTTCAACAAAACATTTAGTAAATCCCAAAAGTATAAGATACAGAAATAAAGACAATCATTCAACAAAACATTTAGTAAAGGCGCCTGTTTTACCAGCCGTGACATTTCGGGTTTAACTGTTGGATTTAATTAATCTGGTGGCTGACGTTGTTCAGCGTGCAGCACACATGTTCTCTGTCAGTGCGCGCTGTGTGGAACCAGTCTACTCTCGGGTAATTACTAGCCTCTACCAGGCTTGAGGGCACGGCTGGATTATAGTAGAAATCGGCCCGAAATAGAGAGATAACACGCCGAGGGAGTTTAGCCTTGTGGGCCGGCAAACTGTAAACTGGATGGCTAAACTCCCTCGGCGTGTTATCTCTCTATTTCGGGCCGATTTCTACTATAATCCAGCCGTGCCCTCAAGCCTGGTAGAGGCTAGGTAATTACGCGATTTGACCAAGCAGTACATAGAACCACTCATTTAGAGCTTGGACGGTAGTCAAGTCTTCTCTCTGAAAAATGACTTAGTTCTGTGGCTAGCTTTCCTTACATCCGTTACAAAGCCGATGTAGAAAAAAAATAACTGTTCGTGTTAGAAGCGTGATAGATCAGTAATAGAGCAAAATCGTCTACATACATGTATCAATGCAGTGTTCAAAATACTTTTTTTCAGTGTTCTGCAATATTGCAGAAGAGTCAAAATTTTGTTCTGCAATTTGGAAATACTTTCTGCAAATACACAAGCCTCTATACTACAATCTTGCAGGTTTATAAGCATGAACTATTAATTGATATGCAAATTAGTGAAGAAAAATTTTTGGAAGTCCAAAAGGAAACAAAAGATAGACAAGTCAAGACGAGGTTGATGTAAATTAGTGAAAAAGCTCCTGTTGTTTCAGAACAGGAACTTAAGTGTTGTCTGTCCTTGGGGCCAAGAGCGCCAAATCCCAAGTGCCAATTTTTCCTGCTGCAAAATTGCAGATTGTAGAAATTTTTCTTCTGCAATCTTTGAAATCTATCTGCAGATTGCAGACTGCAGACAGGTATTTCGAACACTGCAATGCTACAAGCAAACAACAATAAAATTATGTTAAGAAATGCTAATCTCCAAGCAGATCTTTTGGTGGCCAAAAAAGATAGTATCCAACACGCGGACAGTATCCAGCCGGCCGACAGTATATGGGCCGGCTGTCAGAAAAAAACGGGGCATAGAAAAAGGTCACAATCTTCCCCTTCAACCTCTGCTTGGAGAGTAAAGAAATGCAGCAATATGGTCCTTGGCCATGTATCAGTATGAATATGTCTTCATGAGCAGTAAAACAAAATTAGGATACCTAGAACATGTTGGCAAGTACAGAGCATTTGGCCGTCTCAACCTTAGCATGTCCACATGCCAAATAACTAGAATCTGTTTAAGGCCATGTTGACAAATTATGACATTCGCAGGGCTTCGAAATGCCTATATTTTCCCTACAATAAGACACAGATATTGAAACATCTTACCGCTTTGGGTCGTCTTTTATGAAAACAGTTCGATAAATACCGCTGTGGTGTAGGAACAAGAGCGTGCATTGCGTAACACAGCACTGTTACTGAAATATGTTTGAGTAAGATATCAAAATGAACATGGCAATCTGGGTTGATCTAGTTGCTATAGAACACGTCGACAAGGTGATGTTTACACAGGGGACTAACATAAATATGGTGGTCAGTTTGGATAGCAATGCCCGCTCCAGTTCACGAAGTGTTGCTAAAGTATGGTGCTTCTATATACGGTGTATGTCTGTCGGTAGAAACGTTGCTTTTCGTGATGTCTATCATTGTAGATTCATGCAGTATTTAGGCTTGGTTTTATTTATCCCATTTATTTGCTACCAAAAAGAAATTGTCTTGGAAAAGCGTGCTAACTGCATTGACATGTGCTAAAGATTGCAAACAAACAATGACTCATTTTTTTACCATAAAATCATGCCATACCTTTTAGCTATTGGTAAAAAAATGTGCTGACACCCCCTCTAACCCATTTTTTTTCCAAAAGGTCTATCATATTGGCACTATGTCCTAGAAAAATAAACTACTGTACAAAAAAAAACATTTAACGCAACTTTTTTTGTCTTAACACGTTTTTCACCCACAAATAAAAATACGTACTAAATAAACGTACTAAATAATCAAGTCTCAGTATTTTGAATGGTGGATGCTTGCATGACTGCGCGGTTATGTGTTTGTGGTCTCGTAAACGACCACAGCCTAATGCTAACTCAAACAGGTGGTACAGGGTGGGATAATACACGGCATTCTGTACACACCGATGCTATGTTCTCGTGCGTGTACCTTCGTGGCAATTTTGCTTCTTGGTCTAG
>NW_017803976.1:600702-635275 GCF_001625305.1 Branchiostoma belcheri
GGATGGCTAAACTCCCTCGGCGTGTTATCTCTCTATTTCGGGCCGATTTCTACTATAATCCAGCCGTGCCCTCAAGCCTGGTAGAGGCTAGGTAATTACGCGATTTGACCAAGCAGTACATAGAACCACTCATTTAGAGCTTGGATGGTAGTCAAGTCTTCTCTCTGAAAAATGACTTAGTTCTGTGGCTAGCTTTCCTTACATCCGTTACAAAGCCGATGTAGAAAAAAATAACTGTTCGTGTTAGAAGCGTGATAGATCAGTAATAGAGCAAAATCGTCTACATACACGTATTAATGCTACAAGCAAACAACAATAAAATTATGTTAAGAAATGCTAATCTCCAAGCAGATCTTTTGGTGGCCAAAAAAGATAGTATCCAACACGCGGACAGTATCCAGCCGGCCGACAGTATCCAACGGGCCGGCTGTCAGAAAAAAAACGGGGCATAGAAAAAGGTCACAATCTTCCCCTTCAACCTCTGCTTGGAGAGTAAAGAAATGCAGCAATATGGTCCTTGGCCATTTATCAGTATGAATATGTCTTCATGAGCAGTAAAACAAAAGTAGGATACCTAGAACGTGTTGGCAAGCACAGAGCATTTGGCCGTCTCAACCTTAGCATGTCCACATGCCAAATAACTGTGGAATCTGTTTAAGGCCATAGCCATGTTAACAAATTGTGACAGTTAAAATGCTAGCAGGGTTCCGAAATGCCTATATTTTTCCTACAATAAGACAGATATTGAAACATCTTTAAGTTACCGCTTTGATGAAAACAGTTCGATAAATACCGCTGTGGTGTAGGAACAAGAGCGTGCATTGCGTAATACAGCACTGTTACTGAAATATGTTTGAGTAAGATATCAAAATGAACATGGCAATCTAGGTTGATCTAGTTGCTATAGAATACTTCGACAAGGTGATGTTTACACAGGGGACTAACATAAATATGGTGGTCAGTTTGGATAGCAATGCCCGCTCCAGTTGACGAAGTGTTGCTAAAGTATGGTGCTTCTATATACGGTGTATGCCTGTCGGTAGAAACGTTGCTTTTCGTGATGTCTATCGTTGTAGATTCATGCAGTATTTAGGCTTGGTTTTATTTATCCCATTTATTTGCTACCAAAAAGAAATTGTCTTGGAAAAGCGTGCTAACTGCATTGATGACATGTGCTAAAGATTGCAAACAAACAATGACTCATTTTTATACCATAAAATCATGCCATACCTTTTAGCTATTGGTAAAAAATGTGCTGGCACCCCCTCTAACCCATTTTTTCCAAAAGGTCTATCATATATTGGCAATATGTCCTAAAAAAACTACTGTACAAAAAAAACATTTAACACAACTTTTTTTGTCTTGACACGTTTTTCACCCACAAATAAAAATACGTACTAAATAAACGTACTAAATAACCAAGTCTCAGTATTTTGAATGGTGGATACTTGCATGACTGCGCGGTTATGTGTTTGTGGTCTCGTAAACGACCGCAGCCTAATGCTAACTCAAACAGGTGGTACAGGGTGGGATAATACACGGCATTCTGTACACACCGATGCTATCTTCTCGTGCGTGTACCTTCGTGGCAATTTTGCTTCTTGGTCTAGTCAATACAGAAGTGCCGGTCCTTTATATGACAGTGATAGACGCATACTTTTCGGACATGTTTTAAGTAAATTTCCCCACTTCGGATTCTTAACAAGTAAACAAAAATTTATATTCCTGTTAACCTTTGCCAGTAAACCAAATCTAACTACCCATACAGCATCGTACATTTATACAAATACTAAGAAGCGAGAAGAAGTTGAAAAGACTAGAATACATTAGACATTTATATATACATGTACATGTAATAGTTATATGTATATTTATATGAATATGTATTCGAATGTGTATAATGTGACCTGTGCTTAGCCCAATGGGGCAAAAATGTACAATAAAGGTCTTCATTCAATTCTCTAAACTGAAGCTTATTCGAGTTTTCTGACCCGAATTTGAACCCGAAAGTCGCCGGAAACATGTCATCTCTTAACGTATTGTTCTGTAAATTTATCGTCACTGTTTATATATAACTGTAATGTGTGTGCAAGTGTTACCATATGAAATAGATCCGATTGACACTCTTCATACCAATGTTCAGGATCAGGAGTTATAATCCGTTTACACCAGCACGACATTTCCCAACGCGTCTAGACAGAACCGTTAGTAGAACTAACGGTGCGTTTAGAGACAGATTCAAAAGTTCACGAAACCCCTTTTCAGTTGTAGTGCTGATGTTTTTTTTAGTTTGATTGTCGAATTAGACTATCGTCCTAGGCAATAGTTTATGGATGTTTTTGTTCTATTCTCGATTTGTGTAGTCATCTATCATAGGTCAGGCGAAACATGAGCGATTATGTAACAGTAATTCGCGTTTCAGGAAATGATGCCAGAGAGGCTGTAAAAAGACCGTCCGTAATAAGAAAAGAAAACTAAAAGCGTTAAAATTAACTTCGTCTAACGATTAAGTGCAAGGGAACTACAATTTCAACCACTCCCCAGACCAAGAGTTTTTGGTTGACTGTCCCAAACCTAGTAACAGTTACGTGTATATTTTTGTTGTATGAGCCACGATACACGTTTGTTGTCAGTGACAGTATGTTACTTGCTTTATCACCCAGTGCTTCTCGACGATAACTCATCAGATTGTTTTCTTTTTTCTATATGTAATATTTCTTTCATCATTTGCAGGTGATGCAGTTCGGACACGATTTAATCGTGAAGGAATTACTGGAGAACGGCGCCGACCCGAACGTTCGCGACCCGGGTAGGAAAGGACAGTACCCCGTCCACGACGCGGCGCGGGGCGGCTGGGATGAAGCCTTGAAGCTCCTGTTCGACTACCACGCCGAGTTGGACGTCAAGGACGACGAAGACATGACTCCGGCACACTTTGCCGCCAAAAAGGGTCACGTCAGAATTCTAGAATTCTTGCGTGCCAAAAGTGCGGACCTGTGGGCGAAAAACAGGCAGGGACAGACGCCGCGAGACCTCGCGAGAATCCACGGGAGGACGGACGTGACGGCGTGGTTTCGAGGCAGCTTTCCGGAGCAGCACACCGAACAGCAAGGACAATGACGTCACGGGACCGTTAGAACTCTTGTGAGTTTCTCATTAGGCCACAGCAAGTAATTTTTATGGATGACATCAGCGCGCGCATTAATTTTCGCCTGATTTTGGAAAAAAACGAGAAATTTTGTTGCGTTTTGGCAGTGGCCAACATGCCTAAAATCATATCAAAAATGGGCAAAAATGTCTGTTGCCATGCCGGAAGGTGGATGGCAGATAACTATAAAGAGAGGAGACAAGAAAAGGCTCTGATTTAATGTTGTGTTTCTTACTTTGAAGCAGTGATATGTGATGCTGGCTGTGTAAATGTGATGTTCCTACTAAACCAAAACCATTTGTACAATGATTTCAAATTGTAAGACCCTTGTTTTTTCGGCCCGCCTTGGTTTTTTTTTTTCGCGCGGTCGCATTAGATTTGGAATCTGCGTAGAATGTCATCCATAAAATTTACTTGCTGTGACCTTACCTGATTTTTTTCACCAATTTCTCGCCAACCAAGGGAGGCGGCATGACCGCTATGTCGTGTCCCAGTTGGACCTGACATGAAGCGGCCTAACCTAAGGGAGGCCATGCCCTCCCCAATTACAAACACATAATGTCGTTCACGGCTCAACGAATAGTAATCACATGTGATTGGAGAGATCTCCAACAGTTGGCAATATCATACATTTCAAATACTACTAACGTTGAGCCACATGTCTGGTGACCCCTTTGCAGACGACAGTTGGACTTAACAGGGTAAAATTGAATATCTGTAACCGTCAACACGTGCCTTAGGCCATGCTGATTTAATTATATGGATGACATCCACGCGCGCATGAATTTTCGGCCGCCCCCCCCAAAAAAAAATTCAACCATACTGTAAATCGTACACAACGGTTGTGCAAAATGAGCAAATATTTGCAAAGTTGCAAAAAATATTTAAAAACGATACCAATGTCGTAGGATGCCAAAATCAAACAAACTAACGTGTAAAGAAATGAATTTGAAGAGTAGATAATTCACTAAACCATAGTCTTTGTCATTTTTTCAACCATCATGACCACGTAGATTTAATAATGAAAGCAACTTTTTTTTTTTGCAAAACTTTTTTTTTATTCGCACGCTCGCATCAGTTTTGGGGTTCCCAGAGGATGTCATCCATATAATCAAATCAACATGGCCTTACTAGTACTGCATTTGTATTATCATCGTACTATTAAAAAAGGACAATACAAAATGATCGTTGCCATGCCCGGCAAACGATGGTCATAGGGACGTCCAAAATAGCCTTGTGAGTTCAACTGGCCGTCTTCTTTGGTCCAGCCATTTTACAAAAAGGACTTCGACAGAATTTTTACATAAGTAAGATAAAAAAAACAATGACTGCTGCTTTCAGTGATACTGCCAAACTAGCATACGAAATTATTGTACAATCGGAGGCTATAATAGTGATATAATACATAGTCACTACCGAATGACGCTGTTTAGTTTACATCCAATTTTGTTTTTCTCGTACTTGACTTGTGTAGAACCAGGCTTGGAAGCTCGGCATTGAAGGGAAATACGTCGTCAGGAAAAAAAAGTCGATAAGAGTTGAAAAATTTTGGTCTGGAACGTTTAGCCTTCAAATCAGTGGGTCCTAGAGCCGGTATCAGGGCTTGGGAGAGGGAACGGGGGTCTCTTTGGTTCAGGTCAGCCAGTGTCGGGTTGCAGACCGACGCTACTCTCTTGTAAAGGCATCAGATAAAAGCGACACAGAGAGCATGGCTCACTCTCGACTTGACGCCAGTGTCATATTTGAAGCTGTCAGGACGAGGGCTCTTCTGGTCTCAATATGGATTAAGTACCGTTGATTGCTTGGTACAGTGTGGGATATGTCAACAATCTAATCGGTGTTGTGGCACAGGGCTAGACAAGAGTTCAGGACTAGTGCGCGGCTAATTCTTCCCCCACTTCTCCACAGTAGCAGGCGTATCAGTGTGAGAAATCGGGCTGAAAGCGTCTCAACAAGAGAAGCCACACGCCTTATTTGGACATGGTTCCCGGCGTCTTCATTAGCGTGTGTTTAAAGGACTGAACAAACGCGCAGTTCACAAACAAAAGGAAACAAGTTGTGTCGTGCGAGTCACAGACAAACAAACCAAATGTACCGGTAGTTTGGGAGCTCTGGCGGGTGTAACAGCCGTGAGAGTTGTATCAACAGGAGGGAACACGTTAGTGTAAGACGCTGGAGTGTTGTTTTGGGAAAGTCGGCCCACATCTGTTCAGAAGGCAGACAGGTAGGGGGCTGTGAGTGACAGGGGGTGGGGAGGGTCGTGCGCCCGACACGTGTCCGGCTACTCACACCCGCTGGTAGCTGTAAACCGAGCCCGGCCGGCCAGACGGCGGTCCCGCCTGCCCACGCGTCCTGTGGGCCGCCCTGGCCGGAGTTCGTGGCTTCCCTTAGCAACCGCCTCATCCCCCCTGCTCCTCTCACGGCGTGGAACAACACGCGGTCTTCACGTTTATTCGCTTTTTCAGACGTTTGTCGTTCAAACACGAGCGACACTGTACAAAACCAGAGCCCGAAAGAAGAGCCTAACCCCCGACTCCGTAACGAAAGAGCAGGGGGGGTCTTAACAGGTTCAAAGGACCGTAAAAAGGTCAATCATGTGGCGACAAAGTAAACTTTTCTCAAGTCGTGTCGGCGTGGCGTGTGGCAGACGTGTGTGCGGGCAGGCTCGGGTCAGGTTACCGTACAGACTTCTCCCCAAACCTGTTTATCGGCTGGCCTGACCCTCCTGCCCCTGTTTGTAAACTCTGCCGCTCTCCTGGTCGAGAACCCTTTTTGTCTGAATTAACAACAGAAAAACAAAGTTCAGGAGTGCACTTCTCTGTCTGGACCCGTGTCGTGACGCTCTAGATCAGGACTCTGATATCTAACCATTCACGGTTACCCTTTCATCAAATGAAGGCCTGCTTTTCAAACAGCTTTCGTCATTGGCCAATGACGTCGAGCTTCCAAGCCTGTTTCTCGTGTTACACGCGGAAAGTACCAGTTTCCGCAGCGCAGGTCAAGTTCACCAACACAAACGTGTCGCAAACGGACAGTATCAGCCATGTCAGCTACAAGGACCTGTAGTGTTCAAACATCCTACTTGTTTGGCAGTTAACGGCCAAATTTTAAAAGGCGGTTTGACTTTTGGCATTAGTCAAAGTCAGATCTTTTTAAGATAGACTTGTTATATATAGTATATCACCTCTGCTGGCAGATCGTAGCTAATCGTATAGAATCGTAGGTCTAAGACACGACAACTTACAGTTAAAAGGTTACACTCCTTGAAACTGTAGGACAATTTCTTCACAATTATAGCCAAATTACTACATTTATACACAAAGGTCTTCTCAAAGAAGCATTGTACAAGTAAAGGTCAGTTTTACAGACGGTTTACTGAATTTGAGATGTAATTTACAAGTAAGAGGGGGCGAGTAGCTCGGGCACGGATATCGTATGGCGCACGAACCGGAATAATATTTTGCCTACCGCCCACAAAGCACTGCGTATTAAGTTATCATCCGGCATTGAAAGGTTTCAGACCTCGAAAAATCGAATTAGGCACGCTCTAATAAAAAGACTGACACCGTGAGTTATGGGACAGCCGTCTCAGTTTGAGGTAAAATGGCTGGTCTATGGGCCTTAATTGAAACTTGATGGACTACAAAGTGCGAGGCGGGACGCCGTATTTGTTTATGTAGTCTCTTAACAATTACGGACGTGTTCTACCGGGGCATTTATACTCGTTACGGTCCGCTATACCTACATGGCTCCGGGCTTTTAGGCTACTTTGACAGGAAGCTAGGCAGTTGCTAATTTTTCTTGATCTGGAAACTTTTTTGGTCACCAGCAGTGGAAAGGGACACGGTCGCCTAACCAATTCAAAAGTTAAGAAATCGTGATGATGAATTGATGATACGTTAGCAACTAGATACACAAGTGGTCAACGAGGTTTTTTTTGGGGGGGGGGCATGGCAGAAGCTGCAAATTTGTCAGAACAGTAACTAATGAAACATTAAAATGTTTGACAAAAGAGCCTTTATGTCAGACGAATTAAGTAGAAAATGGAGTTAGTGCCGTATCCAATTGTTTCGTCATTGCCTGTACTGCAGGTGCTTTCGGTCAAACCACCATATGGTGCCCCCCTCCCCCCCAACAAAACAGTTACCGTTTAGTCTTTCTTTTGAAATACAAGGAGACCAAGATACAAATCAAGAGTAAAATCTACAAGATACACATCTACAAGCACAAATATCTTTTCGACACACAATTTCGCCCTCTTACCATAAACACTGAAGTGAACTGTCTTTTATTCACCACCGTGTGGTTTTATCGTTCTCAATTCAAAACGAAGACAATGCTTCTCTGTGTAGAAATACAAAACTTGAGCAACATCACTGATTCTGCACACACATCCTAAGTGCAGTTACAATAGGAATTCTCATGCTGTTTTCGTAAGAATACACTTACTTGATAGAAGAATCCATTCCCTATAGGAGGGGTGTTATTCCAAGGAGGTTAAAATCAACTGATTTAACCTCATTGACTATCCTAAATGCTGAATTTGAAAAAAAAATATTGCTATGTTTGGGACGAACCAACCTTTGCTGGGGAAAATAATGGTTTTATGGCACAAAATTTCAAACTTTTTCTGGTAAAATCTAGGAACGGCGCTTTCTCTAAGAGTGCGGTCCTCTAAAAAGCACCTCCGACAAATAATGGTTCGTCCCTTGATAGAAGTTGAATATTCGTACATGTAGAACAATGGATATGTAATAAGGAAATCAAAATGTATGTTAGTTCTTTATCAAAATACATCCATTTCATTCATGATAATCGCTGCTTTGTTTATAAATCGTTGAAATTATGGCAGTTCGGCAATATGTACAGTTTCTCGTTCTTTGTTGCACTCTTTATATCTTGTTTAAGTTCATTGTCGTTTTTTACGACACCGTAATAATGTATGTTACACCAAGCATGCTAGACAATTTCTTTATTTATAACTATGCTCTTAAACTACAACTGTACATACCGTTCTTATTCACTATTACTTGTAATGTTCTGTACGATAGTTCAACAGAAAATGTACAAATGCGCCATGTTTCGTCATAATTCAAAGACGTATATTAATAAATTATTGAATTAGAATGTCTGTGCCTTGTGTGGTGCCTTGTGTTTTCTTGTACTAAGCGATCATTCATTTGAAAATTAGTTCAAACAGCTAAGTACTTTGTAGTAACGAGAGATGCTTCAAATAGTCATTTTTGGTGTTTAGGCCATGTTGATTTGATTATATGGATGACATCCTCCGGGAGCCCCAAAACTGATGCGCGCGTGCGAATAAAAAAAAAGTTTTGCAAACAAAAAAGTTCCTTTCATTATAAAATCTACGTGGTCATGAGGGTTGAGCAAATGGCACAGAATATGGTTTGGCGAATAATCTAGTCTTCAAGTTCATTTCTTTACAATGTCGTCTTTTTTCGTTTGATTTTGGCATTCTACGACATTGGTATAGTTTTTATTAATTTTTTTTGTAACTTATGGTATATTTTTGCTCATTTTGCAACTGTTTTGTACGATTTACAGTATGGTTGAAAACTTTTTTTTTTTTGAAACGGCCGAAAATTCATGCGCGCGCGGATGTCATCCATATAATGAAATCAACATGGCCTAATGCGGAAAAACTGTGAATTGTGTGTGTGTGTAATCTATTATACATAGCACTTCGGCAGAACGTCTCATATAAGGTCATACTCGCGCATATAAGGTTAACATCCCGTCTGTAGTTTCCAAATGTTGTGTCGGAAAAGATATCGTCTGCAACAGGCAAAATTCTGATGCAACATTGACCAAACATTCAACGAAAACAGTGCAAAATGAAAAATACTTTCTGCCGACGTGGTGTATAACACACCGTACAGGTGAGAAAAATCCAAACCGCCACTCCGGTATGTCTACCTGAGACGACCTGGGCATGTCTGGACAGGTAACACACCTGACACCATAAATAGCTCACCTTTAGACACCAATGTTTGGGACAAGTTAACACCGAGACAGAAGACAATAGAACACAGATCAGGTGTCAGTGATAAAAAAAAAACATTTCAATTCTATCATATCATATATCGTACACATATATTGTAATAAATCAGCGAAAACGGTGCTGGTACAAGTCTATGAACGTGCGAGTTTTTTGTGTGATATAGTCGCTACACACTTTCTAATGTTGTTGGCTTTTAAAAGATTCGAAACAAATGGTTTGTGACGTTTAAAGGGCTCCCATGCATTGACCTGAACTTACCATTAAATTTGAAGCTATGCTATGCTATGTAGCTATGCTTTTCCCCTCTTGTAATTTGTTGTCATACTGACATACAAGTGACCTAGTCAATGCTCGTTTCATCCATGGAGCTATAATACTTTAACCTTTCCCAATTTGTGCGTTGACCTATTCGCACTACGTGCTCAGCAGAAAGTAAACAATGTCCGCACTGAAGTGGGCAAAAAAAGGTACAAGTCTTGGTGTTTTCTTTATAATGTCAAAAATGCAGCTCCTCGCCCAGTCCAGAACCCCGCCTAGTATCATATCTGATTTGTCTTTCGTCGTGCTCTGGTATTAAAGCAGAGAAGTTATGGAATGTACATCAAATTCAATTTTCATGAAGTAAAAGTTATGAGCCATTGTCATTTGTTCTTTCCTAGATGTGCATCAAACAAGTCCAGGCTTGTCAGTATCAGATGATAACATGATGACGATGCACGTTCCAAAAAGGGCAATGGTGGCTTTTCTGGCAAGGTGGCTAGTGCCAACAAAGATATTGTTCAGAAATATGGCCAGAAAGGGCATGCCCAGACATGCCCTAATGACGCATTTGTCAAAGTTCCTCTAAGAAGCCGGAATGGAAATCACAGTGACGTTGATCGCCACGGCTAATTATCCCTACCAGTGCAGCAGCGCCCTCGTTTGACTGGTGTACAAACTGCAGTGTTCACACAATTGTACAGTCCTTGGTACTGATTGGTATTCACACATTTGGAGTTCATACACACACAACTGCACCTATTGATAAACGACTTCTGCCTAGTAATATAATAAGACCAAAAGGTCGGTTTACTTCACAAAAAATGTGAAAAATGCAAATTGCCATGATCTCACACATGATCTTTATGACAAGAATATTTCAAATACTGTACCAAAGCCACCCTTTCCAAACCCTTTCAAATATATTTCTGTCTAATTAACTGAGCTATTTATATCACTTATAACATTGTTTTAAAAATGTTCACTTCACTACATATAGTTCCAGTTCTCTCAAGATTGTGTACAATAGTCTTAAAACTAATCTTTCTGATTCTGAAGGCACAGTTAGACTAAATAACAACTTCAACTGACAACTTACATGTAAGCCTACTAATTTCCAGTCTTGATTTGAAAGCAGTTTTGCTTTATAAAGAGTACTGTGTTGACATTTGCACTGTAAATCTGTATTGCAGAGTAGGCTCCTCAGTTATTATATTTACCGAAGGAAAACATATTGTTTTTGCTCTGTTTCTTCTTCTTCTCCAGTGACCTATGACCTGCCCAATGACATGATTTGTTGACATCTGTCACCATGGTGACTGGTGTTAGGTTACATAATGTTGCAATTTCATAGTCTGCTCTGCTCCTGTCACCATATACTAGTAGTACATGTATGTGAATGTGTTTGAGTAAGAATTAACAGAGCAGACCATGTCCAAAGGAAAACATTATGCATTTGCTTTGCAAATGTTACTTCTATAGTTGATACATTGATTCTGATTATGTGGCTGTCGTCTACCAACACCACAGAAATATTTAGCTGTAACATTGTAACACTAGTATTGCTCTTAACTTTGTGTTTATCTATTGGATATCTAGCCTTGGACTGTCTTGTAAAGCTTTCATCTTTAACACATCATCTAGCAACTTTAATCATTCGACGCTCCAACCATAAACAAGGATAGAAAAATGTAGAAAAAAATTGGTTTCTAGAATGTTTGCTTTTGTTTCATGTGCATTAGGTGAAGTCAGAAAGTTATATGCCCTCACCTGGAATGAAGTAGTAGAACTCACATTTCAGGACATAACAGTTTTCCAACTATAAAACCTTCTATAAATGTCTGCCAAATTTCAAATCATCAGTGTGTGTGTGTAAGGGGGATGATTTGAACTTTGGTTTAACAGTCTTTAGTTTAAATTTCTACCCCCAGAATATGAGTTGAGTTTGTAAACCATGCATGTTTTAACCTTCTCCCTGCCTAACCAAGTATAATCAATAGAAAATTGGTAACTAACCAGCTACTTCAGTATGCTAAAGGTTAACATCATTGATCAAAGATTATGAAGCAAGTTTAAACTGTAATATCCAACACAAACAAAATGGACTCACCCAAATTTTCGACTGTACAACTTCAGTCTTTGTCAAGAAATGAGCAATCCACCACTTCCGTGACGTCACGCAGATAACACAGGTGACTCCGTGAGCAGTGGATCATAGGTTGCAGAAAGTCTGTGGCGCCCCCCGTCTCTGTTGAGGGATGGCTGTAATGCTCTGATGTAGATGGCCTCTTTAATCCCTCATGCCAAGGACATTATACAGTATAATGTCCTTGCTCGTGCAAAGAAGTCCAGTTCTGAGTCCAAGATTCAGACTTTCTGCAACCTATGATCCACTGCTCGCGGAGTCACGTGTGTTATCTGTGTGACATCACAAAAGCGGTGGATTGCTCATTCCTTGACAAGACTGAAGTTGTACAGTCGAAAATTTGGGTGAGTGCATTTTGTTTGTGTTGAAAATTACAGTTTAAACTTGCTTCATAATGAGTTCTACCAACACGGATGAACTTTAAGATAAAGTTGATCAAAGATGGTACATGTATAAACCCACAGTCTATAATTAAGGGTTAATGTCCCGCCCTTTCTCGGTGAATATGGTGTGATAAAGCCTTGTCAGTTGCTATAACCACAGAATAAAGCCACCAAGTTCGCTGCGCTCACTTTAGCTCACAGGCTTTATCACACCATATTCACCGAGAAAGGGCGGGACATTAACACTATTATCATATAGCTTACACGATAGTCTATCCAAACTGATGCAGTAAGTGATACAATGCACATGCTGAATAGAACATAGAACATAGTTCCCTCTGGAGTCACCTGAGGTCACTGGGCAGAGTTCACGTTCTATGTCTTCTATCTGGGTCACAGGCAGGGAACAGGTGTTCTTATGGGAGTCAGCCGAGGTCATTGGAACACAACTAAAGTTATTTTTGGATTTTTTAGAACTAGAGCCCTGTTCTGCGGGTGATTATTTGGGTTGTTTAATGTATGGATTGGGATGAATAAATACCCGATTTTGACTCTATTTGTGACATTACGGCGTCATAAGGAATGTGGAATGGAGCCTTCTGATTGGTCAACGTCACCTGGCTATATGATAATGTGAAGTAAAACTAGCCAGATTGTGTTCCTGTTACAGTTTACCCTCTGATGGTGGCAGCAGGATAGAGCTGGATACAGTCACCTGGAATACACAGGGAGCAAAATATCAAAATGTTTACAGCTCTGCAAGATATTAAAAAAATCATCATTGCCTGAAATGAACTTAATCACAACCTATTTCATAATTCATTCATAATTTGCATGATGGACTGAATAAATGTTGCAGACATAGCTGAACACTTCAACTGCATCTATAAAGATCTGTGCAAGCCATGCAAATACTATAATGTAGAACTGCAATACTCTCCAAGCAGAGGTAGGGTCGCTCGGTATTTTGGCAGTATTTTCGCGTTTTTAATACGTCTTTCTACTTTTACGGTTTTTCCTTAAGGGGAGGAAGACCAGACGAAAACCGTAAAAGTAGAAAGACGTATTAAAAACGCGAAAATACTGCCAAAATACCGAGCGACCCTACCTCTGCTTGGAGAGTATTGCAGTTCTACATTATAGTATTTGCATGGCTTGCACAGATCTTTATAGATGCAGTTGAAGTGTTCAGCTATGTCAGCAACATTTATTCAGTAGAACTAAGAGTAGAACTGCAAAAGATGTGATAAAACATTTCTTCTGATTTTTAAATCAGAAGAAATGTTTTATCACATCAATGTGATAAATCTTGTGATAAATGTGATAAATGTGATCTTGTGATAAATGTGATAAATGTGATAAATGTGATAAATGTGATAAATGTGATATTGTGATAAATGTGATAAATGTGATAAATGTGATCTTGTGATAAATGTGATAAATGTGATCTTGTGATAAATGTGATAAATGCGATAAATGTGATCTTGTGATAAATGTGATAAATGTGATCTTGTGATAAATGTGATCTTGTGATAAATGTGATAAATGTGATAAATGTGATAAATGTGATCTTGTGATAAATGTGATAAATGTGATAAATGTGATAAATGTGATAAATCTTTTCAAGATTTAGTTATTTAAGGAATTTAAAAAAATTCCTTGAATAACTACCATTTTTTTAAAGAAATCTTTGTAGAACTTGTTTTCATTGCCCACAATAGGATTGAGAGGGTAAACAGGAAAGCATAGCAAGCATCACACAGTGCAGTGGTGCAATCTGCAGTACCTTGCTGTGGTACCGTGTACATGTACTAGGTGTTAGTACCGCAGGAACTGCAGGAAAGCATAGCAAGCATCACACAGTGCAGTGGTGCAATCTGCAGTACCTTGCTGTGGTACCATGTACATGTATTAGGTGTTAGTACCACAGGAACTGCAGGAAAGCATAGCAAGCATCACACAGTGCAGTGGTACAATCCTGCAGTACCTTGCTGTGGTACCATGTACATGTACTAGGTGTTAGTACCAGTATCCTGCATGCAGGCTGATATTAGTGATGGAGGTTGGATAACTGAACTGGTGACCAGACCCTGGGAAGAGACCAGATAAACTGCCAAAGTGCTTACATACTGTCACTATAACACTGGAGGAACTTGTTAATTTCATTGATTGTACATGGCGAGCATGCTAAAGCAACTTGAAAAAAATCTTAATCTCACATTAAAAAAACTGCACTTTGAATACTCCCACACAGCATTCTAGCAATCAATTTGTAGACTTTTGGTTTGAAGTTTGAAAATCTGGTCTGCTTTTCTCACAAACATGATTGATGTAATGACATCACTGAGTCATTTGGTCAGTAAAGATCCTGACATATATTTGAACTTACTAATAGTTACATGATTGTACATGATTGTTATAACACTGGGCTCGGAATTCATTTTGGGGAATAGCTAGGTGCACTGGTGCACCCAACCAAAAAAGTAGGTGCACAAAAAAATTTTGAGGTGCATCATATAAAACAAAACCAAATTACAGATCTTACTGCTCCTATTCTAGTGAGCTTGAATCTAAAATGGGAGCTAACTTCAAAATCTTAAAGAAGTACTACAACAAAGATTTGTAACGACAAAGATTGCTTTTTCTGACACTTAAGATGCCAAAAATATCCTGTATACTATTATACATTTAGTATGTAAAAATGCCTACAAAAATATTTGGGTGCACCAGTGCACCCCCAGGAAAAAAATTGGGTGCACAGCTCCAATTTTGGGTGCACTAAGGTGCACATGCACCCAGTATTTCGAGCCCCTGTAACATATAGTTCTTATTTTATAAGTGATACCCACAACACAATGAAAAAAGTCAAGCACCAGATTACTGACTACCCTCCACACCACAGATTGAAATTTATTGTGATTTGTGAATGTATTGCGTTGTTTTTTTAAAAAAAACAGGATTGTTTGAAAAACAGGTCAAATGACCTGAGTGCAATTTCCTGTATAAATAAATAAGGCCATGTTGATTTGATTATATGGATGACATCCGCGCGCGCATGAATTTTTGGCCGTTTCCAAAAAAAAAAAAGTTTTCAACCATACTGTAAATCGTGCAAAACAGTTGCTAAATGAGCAAAAATATACCATAAGTTGCAAGGAAAACATTTAGAAATGATACCAATGTCGTAGAATGCCAAAATCAAAGGAAAAAAGACAAAAATGTAAAGAAATGAATTCGAAGAGTAGATTATTCGCCATAACATATTCTGTGCCATTTGTTCAACCTTCATGACCACCTTCATGACCACCTTCATGACCACTTTTTTTTTATTCGCACGCGCGCATCAGTTTTGGGGTTCCCAGGGGATGTCATCCATGTAATCAAATCAACATGGCCTAAAGTGAAGTGAAGTGAAACATAGACAGTTGTAACTTACCCTGTTCTCCTCCAGCACAGCTGTCCAGTCCCGCTGGGCGATCTGGGGAATGGCTGCCTTAAAGATGCGGATCCCCTTGTCAGCATTGCCCTTAAACACCTTCAGTACAGCATCCACACTCACCTGGTAAAGCACAAACACGTGCCAGGAAAGATTTCTTAGTATTGAATTTGAAAACAACCAAGGCAAGGTTTAACATAATGCAATAAGGCCAAACCAATTCAATTTCTTGGTTAATGGATTCGCTTGCTTCCTTTTTTTCTGATTTGCAACATCAACAAAAAGAAATTCAGAATCAACTACAAAATGCTCATATTTTGCCCTGAACAGTTGCAAACAGTCCTTTTCTTCCTAGTTGTTACTGTTATTCCATCTTTCATAAAAGTTCAAAATTCATTGTTTAAATTTTGAACCAGCCCGGTGTGTTGACTTCATGACTTCCTATCGTACCATTTTGGGCCATAATAAGATGCCTAGGCCTGTTTTTATTCTTTTTTTTTTTTGCCCGCCCGCTCCATTATTTTTCTAGAAAAATCCATTAACCAAAAAATTAAATTGGTGTGGCCTAAGCAAGAAATTTCATACATACGTATACACGTAACATTTTGAGCCTTTTTTTCTGGGCCATATGATAGGGAATACACATTATGCACAAATACATATTTCAGATACACACACACACACATATGTACAACACATAGTTACACACTAAAATACACACATTTTTTTCGTACATGACAGGAAAAACAAAGACATTGCTACGATACACATACATGATGCCCTGGGTCTTCCTTCCAACAATCATAGTCTGTTGCCATGGCAACAGCGGCATAGCACATCCCCGCCTCCTTGGCCAGAGCGACCTCCGGTACCGTGGTCATGTTGATGACATCACCGCCCCACATGCGGAACATCTTACTCTCTGCCCGCGAGGAGAAGCGAGGACCCTCAATGGTGACCATGGTGCCGCTTTCATGGTGCCTGATTTCCAACTCCTTGCACACATTAATTAGAATCTGTGTGGAAAAGAAAAGAATCTAGTGAATTAAATTTAGCTATCACAACAATCCTCTAAAATCTCTTAAAGCGATATTAATTTTATTACGTAAGATTTAGTTCGGTTTTCAGCTTCCAACGCATTTTTTTGGCACAATGACATTTGATTTTTCATTCCCCAAATGTCATTATAAACCCAGGTAGGCAAATAGCACAAGAAAATGTGTAAAACAAAAATGTTAAGTGATATAGTGAAAATCTTACATAATGTTGTTTTAACACCATTATCACTGAAAGAACAAATGTTGGGCCTTGCTGGGAAAGTTGCCCTGAATCTATGGCTAAAATGATGATTTCTTCAGTACAATTTTCCAGGGAACCTACTTTTCTGATGTGAGGACAGAAAGGGGTGTCCATGGGAAGGTGACACACCCCCACAGGACTGCCAGGGTTGCCATCGTAAAACGTTGCGGCGCGTTTTGTCGTCCTATCGATGAACTGGTCCAGAATGACCATGTCTCCTGGATGGATGTCTTCTCTGGGAGGAAACAAAGGAACCAGATGTATTTGCAAGAAAATCACACATAACCAGATACAGTCTGAAATGTACAACATGTATAACTCCCTATGCAGCTACTTGATCTATTGTATGATGTATTGTCTAGACGATATGTATGTATGTATCACAAAAGGTATGTATGTATGTATGTATGTATGTATGTATGTATGTATCACAAAAGGTTACTAATAGTGGAATTTCTACATGAAATGTCTGACCAATTTCAAAATCCATCGAGTAACTGTTTTCTTTTATATTATCTGCATGTCTAACCTTCATCAACAGATTTATAAGTATAGTTTTCAGTTCAAGTTGAGGACATTGAAAAGTCCTCAGCTACAAATAGACAAACACCTGAGGAGAAACCCCTTGTACCTGAGTGATCCACAGGCAGTGGTGACGACCAGGTGAGTACAACCTTCAGCCTTCAGGGCATGGACGTTTGCTCGGAAGTTAATGTTGGTTGGCATGACAGTATGGCCACGCCCATGCCTGCAAAGTGTGTGAAAGTCACATACTATAATTATTAGACTATTAAACTATCATGTAAATCATATCAGCTGACTGACTGGTCTAACAAACAAAGAAATGATGGTTTAAACATTAGCTCTTATGCAGATATATTTTTAAATGGGGGCCCGCAAGCCCTTTTCCGTAGAGCGTAATCGGCAGTTTTAATTCTACGTAGAGCATAGACGGACCGCTCTAATATTTTTGCATATAGCGTATTTGGCATTTTAATTCTACGTAATGCATTGTAGCCACTTGGAATTTATCGTAAAGCATAATCGAGAGGTTTCTGAATTCAGCGTAGAGCGTTGTCGGGACCCCCCATTGTAGGCCCTCTTAAATGTTTGGTCAATTTTAACATTCCAGCAAACAGTTCATCTCACCTGGCCAGAAGCACACATTCCACACCTGCCACATCACCCAGGATCAGAGCATCAGAAGGCTATAACAAGAAGATTTCAAGGTTTAACTCATGATGAATGTTACAGATGTCAATGGTTTATTAACCTGTCCTCAGGTCACACCAATTTAATTCCTTGGTTAACGGATTTTTCTAGAAAAATAATGGAGCGGGCGGGCGAAAAAAATAAATAAATAAAAACAGGCCTAGGCATCCTATCATGGCCCAAAATGGTATGATAGGAGCCATGAAGTCAACACACCAGGCTGGTTCAAAATTTTAAACAATGAATTTTGTACTTTTAATGATACCACTGCATTGAAAGATGGAATGACTGTAACAAGTAGCAAGAAAAGGACCGTTTTCAACTGTTCAGGGCAAAATATGAGCATTTTGCAGTTGATTCTGAATTTTAATTTTTTTTTTGCAAATCAGAAAAAAATGAAGCGGGCGAATAATTAACCAAGAAATTACAAACACAGTCGACTGTGGTAGAATTTTACCACTGTGTCTGTACTTTGCACATTGCCTTTGGACATACCGGGGTAGATACACATCTGAGTTTTAAAATATCATGTCCTGAACTGTCCGTCACTCCGTGAGCGTATGGGTAATCGGAATCACTGCCTGGTCTGCATAAACTGCTGCCCGGTCCAGTCCGAGGCTAGTTATGGGGGTTTTGGGTACTGCAAGCTGTGGAGCAAGCTTACCCATGAGTGTATGAATATTGCGGGAAAGTTTTTGTATCGGCACTAAGAAATGATGGGAAAGTTGACCCCTGACCTTTCCGTAGGGCGTGTCCACATGTTTCTCCCTCCTGTTGTCCAGGATGTCAGGATTGTCCAGTCCGGAACCTCCGATGATGCCGATCTGAAACAAGGCACAAGAACTTCAGGTCAGCCTAGCCTCCTTTTTAGGCATTCCCGGATCGGTCGGGTTTTTTTTGGGGGGGGAGGGGTATTTTCTGATCAAACGTAGATCGCACGCAATAGAAGCTTCAGCCGGCAACCCTACATATATTGAAATGCTTCTTGAGAGGAAGACATTTCTGATTTAGTTTTTATTTGTATGAATCATAAGATCACGGACGTGTAGCATTAAAGGTCAGAGTAATTAATTATTGCATGTGATTTGGACTTGATCCTCCAGACTAGTATGACCCACTAAAAAGGTACTGGGACATTATGTTTTTTTTTTCTTCTTCTTCCTTCTTCCTATTCAGTGCAAACCTCAATTGGTTGCGGGCTATTTTAACTGTATATAACTTTATGACTTTTTAACTTTATATATTGACTGGGGACAGCCACTTTCATCATAAGCTATATGATAAGACTGCAAGCAAGATCTAGAGCACGGTGTCAAGAGAAGCCTTGCAACACTCGCCACGGCTACCTACTAGTATATCATCGCTATTTGACAGGACAAGTGATGATGCTACCTTCACTTTCCTTGGTGCTGAGTTGGTTTCCATCTTTGGTCTCACAGGAACCTTTGTATCACTTAAGCATGTGCACTAGAATAAGACGTCCTCTCTCTCGATCTCTAGTTGTAAAGGAACTACTAGTTCTGCACCGCCGGTGGCTTTTTGGGACCTAAAACTAGTAAAAGTCAGGTGAATATACAGCAACACGTGAGCACGAAAGCTAGTTGTGCATGGGGGCAGCAGAACATTTGTAACAAATCTATGATACAAATCTGTCCTTATCTGCTATTTTTCAGTCAAGTAAAGAGTAAAACTTATCTTTCAGTATTTTGTCTTATTTTCTACGCAATACATGACACATAAGAGAGTTCTGTACCTAGTTATTTCGCCTTTTCTCCTAAAATGTGGTTTTGTAGCCTTCAAACCCGGAAGGTGAAAGGTTAGACGAGGTCTCTCCCGTGCGCTGTTCTCGCGAGATTTGCCCGTGGTTGTCATGACAACAAAATATTTGATACATTGTATCACGTGATCAGATGCTCTTGGAAACAACGCATCCTATCGCTACGGTGACTATAAATTTTACTTCTAAAGTTATGAAGACTAATTGTCGAAAATATAGCTAACAATAAATGCATATGATTTTTTTGTTGTATGAAGATTAGATTTTTTTGCGCAGTGTGAACCTTTTGGAAAAATAGCAACAAGATTGCTTGTTTATGTTTGCTTGCGGTAACTGCTGCGCCGCCATTTTGAAAGTAACGGGGATGTTTTGTGAAAGAACGATCGAGAAATAACGGGACAGACCTTTCAGTGGTACAATTTATACTCTCTTTTGCCATAGTCAATAGTTCTGATAACGTATAGAGTCCTTATGTATATCTGGATAATTTCAAACTCTATAATTTGAGAGTAGATAAACATTTATATTTAACCCAAAACTGAAGAAAAGTTGGTATAAAAAAATAACTACTAAAAGTCATTTTTCTGTAAAATTTCAGCGTTGGTGAATTTGTTAAATCTTCGAGATGGCGGGAACGGCGAGACATGATTACGAGATGAGACAGAAGGCGAAACAACAGCTGAGATCGTGTAAGGACCCGGTTGAACTCCTCAGACTACAGTGTCTATCACGGGGATCGTCAGGGATCAAGGGTTTGGGAAGGTAAGAACACAGAATCTTATATAAAAGTTAGGACTTGGTTAGGACTAGGTTAACTTAGTTAGTCACTCTCGTTAGGACTTGACACGGGGTTAACTAATGATGTCATGAACCCTACATTTTCCATTTGGACACAGCTACTTATGTTTCTGGAGCCCACTTAATTAATTTAAGGAGGTTTAATCCTATTAAACCTTCCTCATTGATGTAACTCCAAAATTAGATTTGGAGAAGGTAGTATAGGTAGTCATGTTACTGACCATGTATGTTTAATGATTATTTGTATCATCTAGTTATACTAACTAACTCTTTGAGCACTTGTTCTAGTAGTGCTGTACTAGGAAGGGGGCCTGCATGCCCTTTTTCGTAAGGCGTAATCAGGCCTTTTTAGTCATCGTAATCCGTAGGCAGCCTCCCAAAAAATCAACGTAATTCGTAATAGTACATTAGCCGCAAAGCGTTAAGTCATGATCAACTCTGAGTTAATGGAACAAATTCGTAATCGGCGGCGAAAATTTTGCGTAATTCGTAGTCACTACCCCCCATGCAGGCCCACTAGGACATCAGCATCTTTCATGTACTCAGTATAACATAATATATATAATACTAGTAGTAGCTTTCATCGGTTGATGTTTGATGATGCCATCAACAGCTGGTACTTGTAACATCTGTGTCTGACATCTACACCGACTAAAAAGGTAGATAAAACAATGCGTAAGATTATTTCCAATCCATCTGTGTGTTCATGATTTGCATAGATTGACTAGCCTGGGTACCATACGGATTTTCGCTACGCAACGCTAAAAAAAATCATGATTTTTTCGAGCATTGCGTAGCGAAAATCCGGATGGTACCCAGGCTATAGATTGATATCACATATCAAATTTTAACACCAGAACATATCATATCATAACATCCTACATGTTTTGTCCATGATGTCACTTGCTATATGTACATATGATTATGAAAAGTAGACATAAACATTGACTATATCACTATAACTAAAGGACTTTCCATCTATATCACATTATCAAATATTATACAGTAATCAAATATAAAATGCTACTTTGTTCCACCAGAGTGTTCAGAATCATGGACGACGATGCCAACAGGAAGCTGGACTTTGCCGAGTTCAAGAAGGGCCTGCGGGACTACGGGCTCTCCCTTGAGCCTGGCGAGGTGCAGACCATGTTTGGTCACTTCGACAAGGATGGCAGCGGCTCCATCGACTTTGACGAATTCCTTCTAAATCTCAGGGTAAGGCCACACCAATTTAATTTCTTGGTTAACGGATTTTTCTAGAAAAATAATGGAGCGGTCAGGCGAAAAAAATAAAATAAAAACAGGCCTAGGCATCCTATTATGGCCCAGAATGGTACGATAGGAGCCGTGAAGTCAACACACCAGGCTGGTTCAAAATTTAAACAATGAATTTTGAACTTTTAATGATACCACTGCATTGAAAGATGGAATAACTGTAACAACTAGGATGAAAAGGACTGTTTTCAACTGTTCAGGGCAAAATATGAGCATTTTGCAGTTGATTCTGAATTTTTATTTTTATTTGCCAATCAGAAAAAAATGAAGTGGGCGAATTCGTTAACCAAGAAATTAAATTGGTGTGGCCTAAGTTGGAATCTGCAGGTTTACTGGAGTTGTTCTGTTAATGTTATATTTTCAACATCATATCAAATACTGGTCATGGATCTGGGATTGAAATAAGAAATATCCTAGAACTGGTGATAAAAAAACTTTATATAGAGACCTGACTCGCTAACTTACTCTCATCTGCCGAATAAACATACCCCCCGGAATAAACGTACCCCCCCGAACAAATCTTCAAAATCAAATAAACATACCCCCGGAATAAACGTACCCCCCGGAAAATTACTAAAATTGACGGGTAACCTGTGTCTCTTGTACTAAAATGCGCCCTTACTGATATATGCACAAATCTTTAACTGTTATTTGCAATTAGGAAGTGAAATAGAGAAAAAAAAAAGGGGCATTTAATATTTCGTATTTTGATAAGCACCACCCATGACAATAGAACATTCAGACGAATTTATGCACGCGGTGATTGCAAAAACCGGCCAGAAAATGACAAGTTTCTCGCTACAATACGCGTTTATAAACGTCTTCACGTCGATGATTTGTCAATTTTTTTCACACGAAGTTAAAAAAAATTACTGGTTTTCAAAAAATTAATAAACGTACTGTGCAAAATAAGAACGTACTGGGTGGATGTTAGGGCCCAAAAAAATAAACGTACCCGTATGTTTATTCGGCAGATGAGAGTAACAATATTACATATCATATTGAGTTTTTGTTGTTGATAGGTTTAAGATTTTAGATTATAATTTGGAAATACTTGTGCTATGTAATGTCAAGAATTTGGTATTTCTAATAGGTTTATGGCAGTAATTTTATTGAAAAACATAGACACATCCTGCTTACCAAAGTACATTTTGTATCTGCATGCTTAATTTTTATTTTGTTCTCTTTTCATTGCTTCAAAATCTCCCATAACCAACAACCAGTGAACCTTCTTGTACTATTTTTTTCCCATCCAGCCCCCCATGTCCAAAGCTAGGAAAGAGGTCATCATGCAGGCCTTCAACAAACTGGACAAGACCGGGGATAACGTCATCACGATCGCTGACCTGAAGGGAGTCTACAACTGCAAACACCATCCCAAATACAAGAGTGGGGAGTGGACAGAGGACCAGGTGTTTGGGGAGTTCCTCAAGAGTTTTGATGAGAACATGGATGGGACTGTAAGTCTGTGTGAAACATTAAACATTGTAGCCTTTTCGACATGGCTGACCCTGTATGATTAGCCTGTGTGTCGTCCTATGTCGTGTAGCTAGCTCCTTCCCACAATTTTGTCAGGGAGCAAGTATGGGAGCCCTGGTAAGGGCACGGTCACATTTCCAAGCCGGGGCCCGGCCGGGTTGTTTGCGTGAACGAGAAATAAACAATTTGTATAAAGAATTTAAAGACTATACACAAATAGTGCTCATGGTTAATTTTCTAAAACTATTATATATATATTGTGTTTTGCTGTCTTATATCATAATTTTCGTTCCATACGACTGCCCGGCCGGGCCCCGGGTTGGGAAATGTGACCGCGCCTTAAACTAAGTAAGACGGCACCCAGGCTACCCTACTGTGGCCATATAATGTGGTTTGAACTTGTCAAAAAGATTCAAATGTACAATTGTAGGGTACACAAGGACTTGGGTCAGTTATGTTAGATTTGTTTGATGTCTACCTTTCCTGTGGTATGTCTAGTAGATGCTACAGAGTACTGGAGTAACAAAATTTTTTAAAACCCTAACAAATCATATGTGAAATAGGGATTCTCATCATTTTGTAAGGGTTCGCAGCTGTTTATACACTTTATGTGACTGTGAACTTAATGAAATGCAAGTTTTTATTTGATATTTCCCCTTGTACTCTGTAGTATTTCTGTCTTTCAGAAGGTATTCTTTCTAAGTTTGCTTTTCACTGTCTTGAGACTGTGTTAGTAGTTGAATCTGTAGCACTTACCAAATCCAGACTTTCTATGTTGTGTGTGTAGTTGTGCTACATATTATGCCTGTGTACCTTTGGTAACATTGTTCTATGTGTGCAGTGCAGCATGCAAGTATGTGTAGTGTATACCAAAATTTGAATACGTGTGTGTGTAGTTTAGTGTAGTGCATGCAGTGGTGTAGCACAGTACATTTAGTGTAGTATAGTGTGTGCATGCAAGTGTGTGTAGTGTTACATAGGCCTGGTGTGTTCACTTGCATCAGTATAGTGTAGTGTAGGGTGTGCATGCAAGTGTGTGTAGTGTTACATAGGTGTGTTCACTTGCATCAGTATAGTGTAGTGTAGGGTGTGCATGCAAGTGTGTGTAGTGTTACATAGGTGTGTTCACTTGCATCAGTATAGTGTAGTGTAGGGTGTGCATGCAAGTGTGTGTAGTGTTACATAGTTGTGTTCACTTGCATCATTGTGTGCATCTACTCATGAATGGCATTTCAAACAGTAGTAGTATTAATATGCAGGTAACTTCTAACTTCTGTTGTTATTCTTTCCATCTATTAATGTTAAAGTTTATAATAACCTCTAGCATGTACTCTTTCCTTTAAAGTGACCATCTTCTTATTCAGCTACCAGTACTAGTGTTTTTTTCACTAACAAATTGCCATTAACACTTTCAGTTTCATTAACATGCTGCTTCATCCAGTGTTCACATTTCAGAATATAAATCCACACCAATTTAATTTCTTGGTTTAACGAATTTTTCTAGAAAAATAAAAACAGGCCTAGGCATCCTATAATGGCCCAAAATGGTACGATAAGAGCAATGAAGTCAACACACCAGGCTGGCTCAAAATATTAAACAATGAATTTTGAACTTTTAATGATACCACTGCATTGAAAGATGGAATAACTGTATAAACTAGGAAGAAAAGGACTGTTTTAAACTGTTCAGGGCAAAATATGAGCATTTTGCAGTTGATTCTGAATTTTTATTTTTATTTTCAAATCAGAAAAAAATGAAGTGGGCGAATCCGTTAACCAAGAAATTAAATTAGTGTGGCCTAAACAACAAGCTTTTTTCTCAGTAGCATCACCTCAGGTCTTTGTAGCTATATAATATTCCTTTTTAACTAACATTGCATTTATCTCCATTTTTTTAGAAAGTCCTTGCTTACTGCTTCCTTCCACAGCTGCATTAGTTAAATAGCTCATGCTTCTTACTTGCATGAGTACAGTTGTTTGTTGTCGAACTTGTACGCTTTTTTCAGACACAGTTAGTTGTGTAGACCATGCTTTGCATGAAGAACTTTACCAGTCTTTGCAGTCGTACACTTAACAGTCAGCGACTTTGTGTTCATTTTTTTCCACTGTGGCCAGAATCCTGATGCTATCTCTGCATAGTGATGCATACCTAAACCCAATTTTAGGTTCAGGTCCGGATTCAAGTCCAGAGGTTTAGGTTCAGTTCCGGACTTGTAAGTCCGGACCTAAACCCATGGCATATACAAAATTGCATATTGGCAACATTGCACTGGTGTCTGGGTGAAACTTTGGCCACATAACATAGAGGCCAGTACTTGACGATGCCCGGTGGCAATGTTTTCTTCATTTTGCAGCAAAGATTTTGCAATCTACAGAAGGTTTTAAGTGGTTTGGAAAGAAAAGGGGTACCGGTATGTGAAATGGTCTTTTATGGTAATAAGTCCGGACTCGGTTCTTGACTTTTAGTTTTTTTTGGACTTGAACCTAAACATTCTTACAAGTCCGGATCCAAGTCCAGTGAACCGGTATGCATCACTATAGACTCTGCAAATGAGAAATACATTCTGTCCCCAAACACAGAAAGATTGCTTTGTTGAAGCTACATTTTAGATTTCCATGGCTGTACAAAACATCTTCATGACTGCCCCCCCCACCCACACACCAATAACAAACAAAATGGCAGAATTTCTGATTATAATGCTAAAGCAATTTCACAACACAGTGTCATCTTTGTTTTTTATTCCTCCATAACATGTTGTCAAACCTTCATACTGCTTTCTTACAAGCTGTATACATGTACATCACACGTTTGTGTCGCTTATTCATCTTGTACTACATGTTGCCCTTGTTTGTGTATGATATCCACTATCTGGTACCACCTCTACTATATTTGCTTGATTTCTGTTTCTATGTTTACATGTTGAAAAGTTGTTTCTCTCTTTTTACCATTATCAGAAGCAAATCTTTACATCCTCCCTAATACGTCACTTCATGTAACACCTCCCCTCCGCTGTCCATCATATTTTCCTGTCTAGGTGAACCATGACGAGTTTTTCAACTACTATGCGGGAGTCAGCGCATCAATAGATAACGACGCCTACTTCATTCTTATGATGAGGAACGCATGGAAGCTTTGACGGGGTCGGTGGCTGGTAGGAGAGACGTTGACGCGTTCAATCCGTTACACACGTCATCGCGTCAGCCTGGGTTGGCACAGCGCTTGCTGTCCCCAGGATCCGATCTGCTGTACCTACGGATGGCTGTCCCACATCCCTGGGTACAGCAGGGGATCGTGTGCCGAGGCAGGCTGACGCCATACGTGTTTCTGTAGATCGACAGCCTAGCAAGCGTGTGACATAAAAAGTAGCTGCTTTCTTGATACAGTAGACAAAAAACTAGACAGCTTGTCCTGGGAAGTTTAGGCCTTTGACATGCTGGTAGTTGTTTTAGTTTGCCAACAAAAGTGACTTTAGATGGCAGTGTTGCTTGTTTGTAAAAAAGTATCTGAAAACGTAGATAGCACACCATTGGAAGTTCATTCCTTTGGCATGCTGTTAGACTTATTTGTTCTAGGAAGAAAAGCTGCGTTAGAGATTGTGCTATGTCGATCTGGTTGTGGATTGGATGAACATCTTACACATGCTCACATACTGTGTGTATAACCTCAGCTAAGGCCACACCAATTTAATTTCTTGGTTAACGGATTTTTCCAGAAAAATAATGGAGCGGGCAGGTGAAAAAATAAAAACAGGCCTAGGCATCCTATTATGGCCCAAAGTGGTACGATAGAAGCCATGAAGTCAGCACACCATGCTGGTTCAAAATTTAAACAACAATGAATTTTGAACTTTTAATGATACCATTGCATTGAAAGATGGAATAACTGGGCAACTGAACTGAACAACTAGGATGAAAAGGACTGTTTTCAACTGTTAAGGGCAAAATATAAGCATTTTGCAGGTGATTCTGAATTTTTATTTTTATTTGCAAATCAGAAAAAATGAAAGGGGACGAATCCGTTAACCAAGAAATTAAATTGGTGTGGCCTAACATGCCTACGTGCGGACTGTCGTGTGTGTGTTTGCTTGCTTCTGTAAACTAGTCATGCCTCCCCCCCTCCCCTGTACATGAATAACCAAATGTTGGGTTTTTCCTAGGACTGATGACAGTGAGACTGAAAGCTGAAGGGACATGACATATACAGTATAACACTTTGTTTAATCCTACATTTTCACCCAAAACCTTGTCACAAAATTCCAATGCCGTCAGTACATGTGTGTCAAAAAAGGATGCATACATTCAAAATATACACAGAATCCAACAATCTTTTGAAGAATCCAAAGTTATAGATATTATCCTGGATAACCTGGTGTGTTAATAATGTGTGTCATTGTTTATTGATTGTCTACTAGCATTTGTTACAGTCTTAGGAGTTGTGAGGACATTGTAATGTTGAACAGTTTCATTTTTATTGTTGAAAATAATCACTCGACTCAGGCAACACCTGTCAGTGTAAAGCCAATGGGGAAGGGGTAATGGGAGAGATTGATTATTTTGCTCCCTCTACCTTTTCTTCCAAAACTGCAGTCTGGGAACAAGGTTGCTCTAGCCTAGTTGAATGCTGCAATAGGCTAAGGTTTTGCCCTAGCTGCTCAGTAGTTTCCAACTCCTAGTTGAGTCTCTGGAAAAGAAATTAGACTAACACGGTGTTACATTTTTGTTTTGCGTAGTATAGCAGAGTTTTTACCCCCTGACTGCATTGGTTTTACATTGACAGGTGTATGACTGTGTCTCTGGCCTTTTCCAGCATATTTCTAACAAGGTCTTATTTTTCACACCCTTGCAGGTCACCCATGACGAATTCTTCAACTACTATGCAGGAGTCAGCGCGTCTATCGACACTGACGTGTACTTCTGTCTCATGATGAGGAACGCTTGGAAATTATGAGAACTTTTAACTCTTTGTGCAACCATGTCAAAAGTGCAGCTGTAACAGAACAAGTCTTTGAGCACTTGTTCTTGTTTCAAAAGATTCCAAAAATCATTTCTGCGGAGTCGCTACGCTAAATTGTGAGTAAAATTATATGGTATGACACGTAAAAACTGATCTGAAATGATAGTGGTTTAAATTCTGAAATGCTTAATTTTGGCCAGTCACCTCGATTAGAATGTAAAAAAGTTTGAGTCTTGTAGTACATGTGTAATATGGCATGATATGTACAGTAATGTATTTGCTAGTGATAGAGCTATAGGACTGTAGAGTGAACTATTTCTGTTCTCTCTGTGACCTAGTGATTGTCACGTGCAAACTGCTCATAAGATAAGAAAACTTTTAAAGCTTTGTCGCTATTTTAAGTTGCTTACTTCTTGAATGTAATGATTTTTAGTAGAATTTTAAATGTACATATTTTATCTTTGATAATAGTGACCATGGATAAGGAGATTTTATCCTAGTTCACAAGGGATTTATATGTTATGTTCCCTATTTGTGAAGTGGAACCGTCCATGTACATTGTAAAACATATCCGATATTGAGCCATTCCATTAGAAAATGGGAGTAACAGACTTAAGGGTCCAAGATTACTCTAATGATAGACTCCATGAGTTGGTGTGACTAAAGTAGTGAGTTGAAAATGTTGTTGAACACACTTCTCTTTCAAGTACAGGGCAGTCTAAGCATTTGTTACATTAATACTGATACAGACATATTGTAGATTAGGCCACAGCAAGTAAATTTTATGGATGACATCCTCCGCAGACTCCAAACCTAATGCGAGCGCGCGAAAAAAAAACAAGGCGGGCAGAAAAAAACAAGGTTCCTACATTTTAAAATTTTGACTCAATCATAGTACAAATGGTTTTGATTCAGTGGGAACATCAAATATACACAGCCAACATCACATATCACTGCATCAAAGTAAGAAACAAAACATTAAATCAGAGCCTTTTCTTGTCCCCTCTCTTCATAGTTATCTGCCATCCACCTTCCGGAATGGCAACAGACATCTTTGCCCATTTTTGGCATGTTGACCACTGTCAGAAGACAAAAAAATATCTTGTTTTTTTCCCCAAAATCAAGCGAAAATTAATGCGCGCGCTGATGTCATCCATAAAAATTACTTGCTGTGGCCTTACCATGTTAGATAGTAAATCTGTGTTTGTCACTGTCAGCTTGTGCTTGTTTGAATGTAAAGCGATGTACATTCAGCGTAAGAAAAGTGCATGTATTATGTCATTGTAGCTAAGTAGACAATAAGAACACAGTAATTTGCATAGCAGGATAGCTACTTGCTCAATCTCCTTGGAAAAGGGTTTAAAAATTCTTGAGTTGAGAGAACTGCCAAAGGAATTCTCACAATAAAAAAGGAAAGGAAAACATGTTCTGGGATAGTAAGAAATGCCCAACCCCTTTGTAGCTGAAATTTTAGAAGAAAGCTGAAGTAATTTGCATAGCAGGATAGCTACTTGCTCAATTTCCTTGGAAAAGGGTTTTAAAAATTCTTGAGTTGAGAGAACTGCCAAAGGAATTCTCACATTAAAAAAAAGGAAAGGAAAACATGTTCTGGGACAGTAAGAAATGCCCAACTCCTTTGTAGATGAAAACTTAGAAGAAATCTGAAGACAATGTTTTTGGTCTTACAGTACTAGTATTCAAATTTGTGCATGGGTAGTTTATGCTGTTGCAGAGCTATTAAATCAATTTGTCCACTCTTAAATGACCCAAATTGTCATTAATTGTGTGGTACTGATTAGTGTCAAGGGAGGGTGTAATTACTAGTAACACAAGTTGTTCACAATTTTAGCCTACTTATTTATTTTATTCACACATATTTTGTGAGCATTGGACATAAAGCATGTAATGTGGTTTTAACGATCCTTTATTCATGAATCACAAAAAATACATACAGATGGGATAACAAGTACAACTTTTACTAGTTTTAACCTACGTGGTCAGAACACAAATAATGCAAAGGCAGCATTGTCTAAAATTACCCAAATTATCGCACCCCATATTCATAATTGTCCTTTTGTTTTAAGACTTGATTTTTACAACACAAATACACGCTCAGCTAGTTTTTGCTGCAGATGTCCCTCCCTCCAGACTACGGTTGTGGGCGTGTCCGCTTCCTGAGTCTGACGTCATCAGGGCAGGTGCACGTCCACTGACCAATGACAGGCCTCCTTGTCTGATCGGTTTATATAGCGTGCGAACAGGTAGTTCTGTTGTGTTGTCTGATCAGAACAGTACTAGTACGCCTCGGTTGTTTAGCAAGATGGCCAGCCCCATGGAAAAGCTGAGGGAACAATGTCTCAAACGTGGAGCCGGAGGCATTAAAGGTCTTGGCCGGTAAGTTTTGGCGTCTTTCCAGCTACATATTGCCGTAGCTCCGCAGCTCTGTCTCGCTTGCTATCGATCTTTCTGTGTAGAATTTCTAGGAACTGCCGGACTCAAATCTTCATGTATGCACCTAATACTATGTGCATCAAACGGCTTAAAAATGTCGTCTTACAAGCTATAAGAATGATAAGTATCATGTTGTTTTTCGCCCTCAGCGGCAAGAAAAATATAGGGTGGAAAAGACTCTCACTCTTACTGGGTGTGGTCATAATACCCTGGTTACCGTCCATGTACGTGAAGATACAAATCGTTTACCAGAAAATTATCGGAGAAAGGAATTGTCTAGATATAATTTGTGGAGCAGATCGTGTTCTGAGATGTGTACAGCACTAATAGGAGGCGAAATAACTTGCTTGAAACGTATTTAGCATGGTGGGAAAAGACATGCACGAGTCGTGTTGTTTTCCAGTGGGAGCTAACCTTAGCTACCCCTCCCGCACCTCTCTACCAACACAAGCCGTAATTTCATTACAGACTCTCCCGTAACTAACTATTGTCCGCCCGGTATGCCTGGCGTGCGCCCGCCCAGGACGGGCAGTGAATTATTAATAACGTTAACATCGTGGTCGCCACAACAAAGCCGGCAAAATTGGCAATCGGGAGGCAACGCTTCTTCCTAAATGGCATCAGCCGCTCATAGATACGCCGTAGAAATAGTCTGAATACCACTGTTTAATGTGAATTGTGTACTGATGAGCTGTGGTACATGTAAATTGTCTTATTCATTCTAGATGTGGTGGAAAATTCATTTGCATTCGTATCTTGGAGAAGTTGACTTGATGATTTACCAGCGTGCGATATGAACCACTGTGAAAGTATAGCAAACATTCTAGCACGGCCCGTACTGTGGGTAGTATATCTTACACCAAGGAGGTTCACCTCTTTGCTTACGTGCCAGTACATGTTTAGACATTCCGACTCCCTGCCGCGGAAATCAGTGAACCAAACCAAAACATGACCGTCTGTTGTTCTCAAATGCACACCTATTGACTACAGGTGAATGAGTGGTAGTTTCAAATTTCGGGCGCGGGAAGGGTTGAAAGTCCAAGCATGTATATAACTATACAAAAATGCACGGACATTAGCCGTAGTACCGACCAATGGCCAGGCCCAGTGTACTTTTTAAAGACTCCAAAAATAATCTCTTACCTTCCCTTAAAGGCATCCAGTGCAGTTTTTAGGGCTTGGAAACCAGATTTTTCAAACTCAATATTCTAGTCACCCATCTACGTATCTGAGTTGAAACCACACTATCCCAATGTATATTGACCCTCATGGAGCAAAAATACCCAAAATTCTGACGGAAAGTGGTTACTAGAAGGGCCCTGGGCTGATTTTAAGGGTACCACCCAGAAAATAAAGGACTCATCTTGGGGCTTGTTTCTGCAGTTTTAAATGCCTCAAGTATGAAATGCTGATTCAAATGTGCTAATGTGAAGCAGTATGTGTCAATATCAACAAGATTTCCTTATTCAGAATATTTCCAGTTTTGCTGCCCCGAAATGCTACTCATACGACTACGTAGGGTCTACATAGATATTATCGGTGTTACTGCAGCAAATAGATTATTCAGTATAGCTAACGATTGCAGTTAATAATGGATCGAAGAAAACATGAAGGGCATGCTCGATGACCGACTGCAGTGTAATACTTAGTATTCAAAATCCGTATGTCCCTTGTGGCCAGCTGGGTTTAGACCCATCACAATCGCGTGGCTTACTGAGGGATTTTACAGCTCAGAGACATAACATGGAGCCGGCTTGTCCGGTTCTCTGAACAGATAATAATATGGTCCCAGAGAGAACTGCTTTCAAATATAGCTGTTCATACTGAATACCTTAATTATATCCCAATATACAATGTATAATAATAATAGTAATAACCTTTATTGTACATTCATGCCCTACCGGGCTAGGTACAGGCGAACAGATGAAATAGGTAATATACATGTTTGTTGTACAAACAGCTCTAAATCTACTCTAATACATAAGTTCGGCTTCTTCTCGTTTCTTTGTGATGTTAAAAATATAATTTGAAATGGGTTTGTATAATACAGGATTTTTCAATATTAGGCAAGTATTGGAAGTATGGAATCGTACTTGTAATATATCTAAAAAGATAATTTCTTTCATTACTATATTAACTATCATCAATAACAAGAAGCCATAGGTGACAATCCTCCGTGAAGTTTTATATATTTCAACAAAATCCCAAGCGTCAACGCCAGACCTACTGTGCAGACATATTAAATTAGGCAACGGTTAATACAATGAGGGCGCGTCACAAGCATAAAACATACAAAGAGCTAAATCCATTACTGCTTCCCAGGGCATGTAAAGATACTGTGCTTCAAGTTCGAAGTTCATTTTAATTACACACACACAATCATTGCATTCACATAACTAGAGCTCCCCGATCTCAAACCTTCGCCAAATGATGTTAATCTTTATGGCTGACAAATGATGGATTATTCCCCCTGCTTGTGCAAATAGGATCCTCATTTTCATGAATTATATCAGTTTATCATATTCTCAACCAAAAGACAGTCTTATATTAACAAACAATGCCATTCTAGCATTTCCTCATAAATTATGCAAATGAGGTCCTGATTTGAATACATTATGTTTAATGATGTTCACCTTCACTGTACTTTCAAAGACCATAAGTATGAAATTCCAGGCAGTTATCATTACAGAATTATAACATTTTCTCATTAATTATGCAAATTAAGTCTTCATTTACATAATCAATATCTGCCTGTGTTTATCTCGTTCTCAATTACCAATGCGACAAGCTTCAATAGTCCTATGGTGGAATGCAGCTGATTTATAGAATTTCTCCATAAATTATGCAAATTACATCCATATTTGCATAATTGTCACATAATTATACTAAGCATCACGTAAGCTACCTGCATACCAAAAATCACGACGATCCGTCAACCGATTCTTGAGTTATTCTCTTTTGAATACATTCAAACAGATAGTCCTGCAGTTCCAGAGCAAGCCGCTAGGGGGCCCAAACTCACGTCACTTCTTTCCCAGCACAAGAGCTACGTGCCATCTGAATTTCGTCACCCTGGCATGTCTAGATCATGAGATATCAAAACCGGAAGTTCAGCTGCAGTACCGTAACAAGCTGCTAGGGGGCCCAAAATCTAATCATTTTGAGGTCTCATTAGACCTACCCACCTACCAAGTATCAAGACAATCCATCAAGGCCTTCTCAAGTTATCGTGTTTACAGACACACACACACACACACACACACACACACGCATACACGAACGCCTCTGAAAACATAACCTTCTTGGCGAAGGTAAAGATCGGACTATCATGGTCGTGTCTAGTATCAAAGACAGCCCACCGTCTTACCGTGCCTGTACCTAATTAAGCGCGCCTGGAACAGGCCAAATTCCAGCAACAGTTGCGGTAAGCACCGCGAGTGTTACTACCGCCGGCCAGATAACCAGGATATCTGCTTACAGTACCTCTGCTACCAGACAACTGCCTAAACCTACGGCCTATTCCACAGGATTGTAAAAGCAGGGATGTTTCTAAAATATGCATTTACTTCAATATCAAAACAGCTACGGTAAAAATAAAAGGACGTGCATCATCCTGGACATAATGCCACACCACATGCGAAATTACACAGAAATGTGACGTACGGAAGAATGCGTTTTGGCTGCGAACATCTTCCAAAAAACTTGGCATCTCTTAAGCATGGGCAAAAACATCTGGAACCACTTATCAAAACCACCCCGTATCTGCATGAAGTTCCACCCCCCCCACTGCTATTCCAAACAACGCGTTTTTCTGGACCATTCCAATTCGCCTCGTAATTGTAGGGGTGCGTCTGCAATATTACATTGACCGCGAAAGCAGCAACGGCAAAAATACACATTCGTGCATCAACACGGGCATGCCCGCAGACGGC
>NW_017803976.1:636286-685648 GCF_001625305.1 Branchiostoma belcheri
CTAAGTTCTATTTTCTTTACTAATTTCGTCTTCTTTTCGTTTGTATTTTGGCATTCTACGACATTGGTATTAGTTTTTATTAATTTTTTTTGTAACTTATGGTATATTTTTGCTCATTTTGCAACTGTTTTGTACGATTTACAGTATGGTTGAAAACTTTTTTTTTTTTGAAACGGCCGAAAATTCATGCGCGCGTGGATGTCATCCATATAATCAAATCAACATGGCCTTAGTGCGCTGGAAGTTAATTTGATTGCTTTCCACAAAATGACACAGGAAAATTCCCACAGGGAATTATCGTGAAATACGAAACGAACAAAAAAAATTACAAAACCAAATGATGGCAACTTGATGTACTGCCAATATGGATTTTCTAAACCCAGATTCGACCATGATAAAAATGTACAGATGTACCTAATCCTTCATTTCAAAGTAAAGTAAAATAAAAATGAAATATTGCCCCCCAAAAAGAGTTTTGTTCCATCCAACGCACAGTGCAGACGTGGCGATTTTTGTCGCCCACATAGGCTATATGAGCGCCAAAAAAAAGAAGAGAGTACAACCTCCGAATGTAGATCTATTTTTGCTTGTCCATTAGGCCATGTTGATTTGATTATATGGATGACATCCTCCGGGAGACCCAAAACTGATGCGAGCGTGCGAATAAAAAAAAGTTTTGCAAAAAAAAGTTGTTTTCATTATGAAATCTACGTGGTCATGAGGGTTGAACAAATGGCACAGAATATGGTTTGGCGAATAATCTAATCCTCAAGTTCATTTCCTTACAATTTCGTCTTTTTTCGTTTGATTTTGGCATTCTACGACATTGGTATAGTTTTTACTTATTTTTTGTAACTTACGGTATATTTTTGCTCATTTTGCAACTGTTTTGTACGATTTACAGTATGGTTGAAAACTTTTTTTTTTGGAAACGGCCGAAAATTCATGCGCGCGCGGATGTCATCCATATAATCAAATCAACATTGCCTTACGAACAAAAATTGTAATTTTTAAATCTCATATCACGTTTAATTTTACTCCCAGGACGTTCCGTATCATGGACGATGATGGCAACCGTAGTCTGAGTTTTGAGGAGTTTCAGGAGGGTTGTGCAGACTACGGGCTAACTCTCACCGCAGAAGAGTTAAGGGAGATTTTCACCACTTTCGACACAGACGGCGGCGGTACCCTCCACTTCGATGAGTTTCTCAAAGGCATTCGGGTGAGTGCTTCAGTTGTCTACAGTACTAGCAGACGGCACGGCTACGTATGGATTTTGCATTAGCTATGCGTGACTGTACATATGCGTGATAGATAGAATAAAGAAATACCACACAAGTAAGACCTCTAGCAGATGAATTTGGATTTAAGATAGTGTATTTCAACATAGTGCATCGGACCATGATGCCCGCGGATGATTGATTGATAGTGTATTTTGCGTGGTTTTTTTTTTTTGGCATTGAGTACGCAATTTTTGTGTTTCCTTTCTTTTACTCTTAGGCCACACCGATTTAATTTTATGGATGACATCCTCTGAAGACCCCCAAACTAGTGCGCGCGGGCGCCGGATAAAAAAAATTCGGCCAAAAATAAAAATGCTACTAAACCATAGGAATACAATGCTGGTATTGTGAATTCGCGTCAGTACTTAGCGACGTATATGGCAAGCCGGCACATGCTGGATTTTTGCAGCATTTATGAATCGGTACTGTACTTAATGTACTGAGTTCTTGAGTCGTGGAGCTTCGAATTCGATAGCCTGGGCGCTCGGCTTTGTCGCCGACTACCATGGACTACCCAGTCCTAGAGCCTCGGTGGAGGTGATTTTTTTTTTTAGGGCGACAGTCGAAAATCAATGCGCGCGTGGATGTCATCCATAAAATTAAGTCGGTGTGGCCTTACGGGATGTATAACAAGCAAAAAAGAAACACGGTTAAAACACTGACCTGGATCCCACATCTGCTTGGAGATCATATACTAGTAGATATAATGGTTTGTCTGAAATGTACTTGTTTCCAGTCCAACATGTCCGAGGGAAGACAAGGCATCGTCAAGAAGGCATTTGAGAAGGCTGACAAGTCTGGAGACGGCGTCATCACACCCGCTGACATGAAGGGAGTGTACAACGCCCGGCAACATCCCAAGTACAAGAACGGGGAGTGGACGGAGAAGGAGTGTTTTGAGGAGTTTCTCAAAACTTTCGAGCCCGACGCGTCCAAGAGAGATGGACGTGTAAGTCAATGTTACCATTTCAAGTCATAGTAGAGCACCTCCTGCATGGAGTTTTTAATGGACCGACCTATAGAAATCTGAATCTTGTTTAATTTTAATCGTCAATGCGTTTAATGTGTAGCCTGGGCACCACCCTACTTGTATGCCAGGGCTCCCACACTATACTTGTTAGGGAAGCGAGTGTGGAAGCCCCGGCATACAAGTGGGATGGTACCCAGGCTATTTAATGTGTATTTCTTTCAAGTTTTTAATATGTAACACTTGTGTAATTCAGCCAAAACTGGCTGCCAGTCAATGTGAATAAACAGTGTTCGTATTCAGTATTCAGGGGCTCTACAAAGAATCTAAAGCACGTGCATATAAACCAATATTAAAGGGAGTCTCGGGCTGTACAGAAGGAACAAAATCATCTTAACTATTTCCGCAATTTACCCAACAAATGCTAAGCATAGCTTCCCACTGAAACATCTAAATTACAGGCTATCACTCAAGAAGAGTTTTTCTGTTATTATTTCTGTTAGGCCACAGCAAGTAATTTTTATGGATGGCGTCAGCGCGCGCATTAATTTTCGTCCGATTTTGGGGAAAAAAAACAAGAAATTTGGTTGCACTCTGACAGTGATTAACATGCCGAAAATGGGCAAGGATTTCTTTTCCCATGCCGGAAGGTGAACGGCAGATAAATTTGAGCAGAAGAGACAAGAAAAGGCTCTGCATATTAATGTTTTGTCTTTTACTTTGATGCAGTGATTTATTTCATTCCTTTTTATATGTGATGCTGGCTGTGTATATGTGATGTTCCCACTGAATCAAAACCATTCGTACAGTGGTTGAAACCTTTTATTTTTCAAGGTTGTTTCAGTGCGAGATGGATGTTGTAATAGTTAGGTATCATTTCTTGTTTGACAAGGTTTATGATATCAAAATATGAAAATGTAGGAATCTTGTTTTTTGGCCCGCCTTCTTTTTTTCGCCCTATCGCATTAGATTTGGATTCTGCGGAGGATGTCATTTATAAAATTTACTTGCTGCGGCCTTGTCAGATAAAATGCCTTTAGTTTAAGGTAGGGCCAGGGGATGGCTGAGCACTTCTAGGGGTGTCTTAAAAATACTACTTTGTGATATATATGGCTCTTGATTTTTTTCTACAAGTACCTTGGTACAATATGATAATCTATGCAAAATTTCATGACGTCATGATGACGTAATCAAAAATTACAGGCCTCGCCCCTTTTTTTAAAAAGTTGTTCCCACTCCCTAACGATTGAATGTACATCGCTAATATTTTGATGAAGGATAGATAATAATGATTTAGTTCAACGTACGGCAGCATTTTAAGATATTTTTTGAAATTTATTTTTGTCGATACGCCCCCCTCCCCCTACAGGTCACACAGGAGGAGTTCATGAACTACTACTGCGGCATCAGCGCTTCTATTGACAACGACGCGTACTTCGACCTCATGATGCGGAACTCCTGGAAGCTTTGAGGTCTCTGCCCGACATCTGGACGTTCATCTGTGTTGGTGGTGGTTAAACTCGTAACCAGCTGTGCTGCCTCTGTACTGTAGCTTTCATAATCATCGGTTGTCGTCATGTGTCCATTAGGTCACGTGCCCATTAGGTCACGTGTCCTATAGTGATTGCGGGTCATTTAACCCGATGAAGGCTGCAGTACGGACAACAGTTTAGCTGTTTGTTATAGTTCGATTTTACATAGCCTTGTCATCCAACCAGTGCCCTTTATATGTTATATGTTGCCAAACATACAACATCAGTATAAAAATTCATATTCGTAAAAAGACGAATAAGTCTATGACAATAACAGATACGGTCATTATGGTTAGATTATTCGTGATATGCTGATAAAATAGTTTTGCTATAGATGTGTTAGGGTGTAACTCCAATTGGTATAGCTGACTAGTACATGTATTAGAAACTGAAGTTTAGGAACAAATACGGACGTTAAATCTGTACATTGTTTTGTCGTAGTTGCAATTTTGATGATGTTGCTGATGTATTTTAGTCAGTGAAATTTTAAACAATTTGCTGTAAACGCATTGATCTCAAAAGCTTTCCTTTTAAACGGCATGTAACACTTAGACAATGTTATATCAGTAGGATAACATGTTTATATGCAGTTGTCAATTAAATGCCTGAGCTAATAAGGGGGAGAGAAACGGGCAAATAGTACTTAGTATTGTATAAGCTGACCAACTTCCGAAGTCTTTCGTATTGACATGTGTATATTCGTTTGCACTATTACTGCTTCTTGAACACGTTTTATTTCCAGACTTCTTTGTGTCGATGTGTGTTTTTCTTGTTCGTTACTGCTAGGGTTATGGGACAGAAATTTTTTAGTCGGCGTTTAAATGCAAGTACAAGTCAACATCAACCGAATCAAAGCTATCGAGTCGAAAGAATTAATTTCACAAAAGTTCTATACATATTTGTGTGAATGTAATACGTGCTGGACGACACGATATCGGCGTCTTGTCATGGAATGCTGCCGTTATTTATTTTGCCGCTAAGGGGCGTTTTTGATCCATGGCGAGTTCAACACCAAGTGAAAGCCTGTTGTGCAGACTTTCTAGCTGGTATTGTTTGTTTCTACAAGCCATGATAGGCTCGGTTTTCGGGGGAGGGGCTGTATCCACGCGAACCGAATCCGCCCGCACTCATAGAAACAAATGACCACGCACTAGAAGGTCTGTCAGAAACTGCTGCTTC
Source organism: Branchiostoma belcheri (assembly GCF_001625305.1). Lineage (NCBI taxonomy): Eukaryota > Metazoa > Chordata > Leptocardii > Amphioxiformes > Branchiostomatidae > Branchiostoma > Branchiostoma belcheri. The sequence continues at coordinate 641,248 of NW_017803976.1, forward strand.
TATTGCTGCAGAGATTTGTTTGGGCGCTACGGGGCGTTTTTAATCCATGACAATTTTAACAATAGGTGTCATAAATTACTGTTCAAGATTTTTTTTTTTTTTTTTTGCCGCAACGGAGCGGTTCTTATTCAAGGCAATGTCAATACCAGGTGCCAGAAACTGTCAGATTCCCTACGCATTTTCCTATATGAGGGTCTGCATGGGGGGGGGGGTCCTGGCAACGGTTAACGGTAAATTCAGGACGGCCGGCAACGCTTAACGGTAAATTGATAGGCTTTTTTTTCGAGCTGCACTGGGCTTGGTATCCTCGCTTTGAATTCAGGATGACAAAAAACGTTTTACGTTGAATTAAAACGACCAATAACGCTTCACGATGAAACGCTTAACGTTGAATTAGAGCGAGTCGGCAACGATTAACGGTGAATTAATTATAAGATAGCCCATAACGGTTAACGAAAAAGGGCATGCAGGCCCTCCTATATGGCAATTGATGCGATTTGACCGGATATATGTAGCAGAAATATAGAAGCAATAGAAGAATTCTTTTATCTTCTGGTGATAAAAGAAGACGTTTCTACCAATCCCTATCACATGTGGTGTGCTCTGTAGGATCTTACATGTACATCGACACCTAACGTCTTATCTGTGTGTCAAAGAGTACTACACTGTAGTCGCACTGGGATTGCTCTTTACTAATTGACTGTACTTCTACAGTCTGTAGTGTAATTCAGCTGTGTGATACCTATCCTGTTTCCGGCTGGAAATGATGATAGAGAACATATTTTTCTGTTCTTCACAATTATTCCTTGTTTATCTATTTGCATATCTCGAAATATACTATTACTCGCCCGCTCAGAATTCTCGGATATCTTTTCCTTATCTCTCTCGCCGGGCGGTTTAGACCAAAGTACCCGTAAACACTTCCAGGAGTTGTACGCAGACAAAAAACAGATGTCCCGAGTTTGGATGTTTGACAGGGGAAAGAACCTGAACGTCTAATTGGCAAATTGGGTCGAGGGTCACACAGCAGAACTTTAGGAGAGCTTTATAGCTAAAACTGGGATTATTGTGTCGTCTTACTGTCGGCTGTGGATATGGAAGGATGCCTACTACTACTGTCGGCTGTGGGCCGCTGAGAGCGCAAACATTACGAAGTGTGTTGATAGAGTGTACATGTGGCCCTGCCTAGTGCTCTAAAGTGTCTAACATGTCTAATAGGTGACATAGGTCAACATGCCTGCAGCTCTATGATGTATTGTACTTTTTCAGAGTTGCAGCTGTTCATTTAGGGCTATCCCATATCTGAATTTGGAGGTCGACTGACATTAATATTTTCCATTCACACACCCAGTGTTTCAGTGTTACAATCCTACATATTTAAGTAATACATGACGTAAATGGAAGTAGAGAAAGGGTAAACACGATTTCGGAAATACCCAAACATTGCCGGACGGTAGTCGACCCGGATACTACACACGAAGTAGAGCACATGTACACACACGCGCCCCGGCCCGCTATGTATACACCGTCTTTCTTTGTCGTATTCCATGGCCATGCCCAGCCATACCACATGTACCAGGTAGTCAGGTAGTTGGCAAGCAAACGTAGACAAGGTTTTGAGATAAGAAGGCCACGTGACTCCTCACACACCCGCGCGTTAGACCGGCTAGGACCGGCTGTTTGCTTTTATTTCACAACACAGGGGAGCCTCGGTACAGCCTGTCACGTCCGTACTCTCTGCGTTTAGTTGGATATTTCCTCTTGTTTAAACCATGGATGTCGAAGCCAAGGGTCGAACATCGTCGGGGAACGAGTCCTACCCGGACAGCGACCCTCCCAGCTACCACTCGGCGGAAAGCACCGAGACCTTCGCCCGCAAGACGCTGAGGTTCCTCCGGCAGAATGCCCTCCTCCTGCTGACGATCGTCGCCGTGTGCCTGGGCGTGCTGCTCGGCTTCACCTGCGCTCCTCACGTCGGGGAAGGTGACGTCAAGTACATCTCCTTCCCGGGTACCCTTCTGATGAGGATGCTGAAGATGCTGATTTTGCCGCTCATCGTCTCGTCTCTGATTTCTGGCGTCGCTTCGCTCGACTCCAAAACAAGCGGGAAGCTTGGTGGGAGGTGAGCTTTCTTTTGTGTTTTCTTATTTACCTTCATTCGTTGTAAATTATACCGTTTTTATTATTAATATACGTGTGTTTTAGCAATGATATCAAACCATCCACTGTCATACTTTCGGAATAGTTTCCACAACCTTGTCACTAACACTACTTAAATCACTAACTCTAATGCCCTGCTCGGTCCCAAGTTGAGAACGACCCCCTGCCCTCTTGAGTCGCCTGGAGACTTCGAGGTGTCCCGAAACAATTTACGATGACATGGCGATGGTAAGAGGTTCACTGAGGGGGTGTACTGTACATAAATACGAACCAGGCTTGGCAATACTAGTGAACTTAGAATCCTAATACGTCGATAAGTTTAGACATCCAGGTACATAATTTGCTAACAAATATACAAATCATCTTGCCTGGGTTCCATCCGATTTGTAACGGCTACCCCGAAATTATCAGTATCTATCAAGCAACCTATATTAACTTTCAAGCCCTCCCCCAACCATTTTTAGTGATGGACTAATCCTAAACCAGACGACACACGCGCGCAAGAAACTTTGACACTGACACGTAGACAAACGCACTGCGACCTCTGTCATTGTCAATTTACGTAGCTTACAACCTCAACCTGAAGTTCCCGCCGGCTTTTGGCATTGAGACTGTTTGTGCCACGTCCGCCTGACTTAGAACAGAACACAGTACTACAAACGTGTCTACTACACTCCATGTGGTTGTTGGAAAATAGCACATTTGGCCAAATAGATTGAATAATTTATCGGAGGAGTCAGCCGGCCATAGGCCGGACACGTAGTAGCCTCTACCAGGCACCGCGGATCGCTGGAAAAATAGTAGAAATTGGCCGAAATAAAGGGATAGTATACCAGAGAAGATCTAAGGCCATAGAAGCTCCAATTTGCGACCCACGGGTCCGTGGGTTTCGGCTCTACTATTTTTCCAGCGATCCGCGGTGCCTGGTAGAGGCTAGACACGTAGGACTACTAATACACTTTGCAAGTGCCACAGAACAGAAAGCTTCCCAGCGGGCCCTTTTCTCCCAGGAATGGCCAGACATTTGCTTCCAATTTAGTCCATCAGTCACCTCTGCTTTGACTTACGGCCACCCGCTGAACCTATGCACGGGCCAGATGCCTTCACGTTCTCTACTTCACACACCCCGCCCCCTGCACCCCGATGGTACTCGTGCATCAAATTGTGTTTGGACTACTAGAAGATAGAAGAGGTGCCCCGGTCAAGTTATATATGTCCCACAAACATTCTATATGGGATATATATACGTCTCATATAGTAGTTGTCAGTTGTCCATTCACGAGCAACTAGTGTAGACCCGTCGACGTCATCGATGCGTTGTCAAAGACCGTACGATTGGTCTTTTATAGTGGGAAATAAACCCAATAGAATTGAGTGTGTTATTCTGATGGAAAAGGGATAGCTGTAGTGTTAACACTGTTACGTTATATCCCTATATGGCAGTACTATATGAAGGACGCGACCCTCAGACTGACGCTCAGCGTGTAGAACACTTGTGAGGATTTCACGCCTTCTAGGCTCATGATAACAACAATATCTGAAACGGATTCGATACACTTTTATCTGTGTCTAAAAAAGCTGTGCCAATGTGCGTGCATCACACAGTGTTCTACGATCCACTGGAACCAGAAAACATTTAGAGAAGCAGAAAGAGATAAAGAGATACTAGTGTGCTGTATCTGACAGAGATGCGCTCAGAGCCTGACCAGAAAGAGTAGGATTTTCTACATCTAGATCTACTAACTTGGAGATAACATTCTTCGCCCATTTAATTCTGTCTTGGACTTCAAAGATGAATATCTACTCCTCTTTTTCAATCAGTGACAAAAGTGACCCATTTGTAGACTGATGAGTTGATTGATGGAGAGTTCTACGATCCACTGGAACCAGAAAACATTTAGAGAAGAGCAGAAAGAGATACTAGTGTGCTGCTAGAATGACAGCCCTGACGGTAGCCCCTGTGTACCGACAAGTGGTGTGTAGGTATGTCCCCATGGACAGCTCGACAACAGTAGAAGACAGATGGGTTGACACATCTGTGGGAGGAGTATCATATTCACCCGGGGGCGAACGGACTGATTTATTTACCGCTCAACGCCCCAGGAGGACAATCGTTTCGTGAAATGATCGGGCTTTAAAATTTGTGTTTCGGTATCATGTTATGATAGATATCTTTCTGTTCTCGTGTCATTTTGCACGGGCGCATATCACGCCGTATACTTAGTAGCCGGAAAGTATTATGGAACGAAAAGTATGATATAAAAGACAACAAAGCACAAAAAATTAAACTTGAAAAAAATAACAAGGAGAACTATTTGCGTGTAATATTGATATAAATTGTTGATTTTTCGTTAATCGAAACAGCCCGGCCGGGCCCCGGTTTGGAAATGTGATCTCAGCATAGCATAGCAGAGCAGAGCAGAGTAGAATCTAGGGTCGGGTAGGACGTCCGTCTGGTTAGAGTACATGTGCCCTATTTATGACTGAATTGGGCAGCGATATACGTATAAACACAGAGTCTAGTGTTATGAGTTTTTATTGTACGCCATATAGCCCACAAATTAGTGACCCGACCAGAGCGTGTGTAAACAATACAGGTGCTTACTACACAAGGAAATTGCGGTGCTATATATTTGCTGTGCTTTCGTGGTCCGGATCCAGTGAGTCATATACCAGTGGTGTTTGACTCAGGTGCCACACAGCCATTAAAGACCCACCCCCATAGACAAACACAACTCAGCATTGAATTCTTTATCCTAACGGAAACTTTACGTCTATCGGACGATTGATTGATTGTTTGACAGTATTTTCCCGCCATTTCTCGGGCTTTAATAGTAGTCAGTACTTGTGTACCCCGAGGTAGAAGATAAAACCGTCTTTAATACGCCAAACACGTTGCCAATAAGTAGAAAGCCTTGATTCCGAAATCCTGGCGAAAATTTCTTGGCTGTCGTTTGATACTGTTTTCGGGCTTGGTAATGGCAGTGTAGCTCGAGCCGCTAGCAGTTAGCCTGGTATCCAGTCTGATCGTGGTCGGGGCCGTAAGAGCTCGGGGCCGTAAGAGCTCGGGCCCGCCCGCCTCACATAGGTTTCCCGGTGTGTATTTCACGAGAGATTAATTAGCCCTCCACGAACCTAAAAATCCCCAAGCATATTGTCTCTGATTAGCGTAACACTCCTACCGGGACGGTCTGTTGCACTGGGCGGGGGAAGCTCGTAGAGCCCCCGAAGACACAACCTGCCTGAACACCCCAATACCCCCAATCACGATCAGACTGGATTCCAGGCTACTAGCAGTTAGCCTGGGTGCCATCCTATTTGTATGAATGAACTTTATTGCTCAACAATCGTACAAGGTACAATGTGTGACAGTAATACAACAATACTACAAAACTTAACTTACTATAAACTACTATCTAAACAGTATTTGAGTTTTACCATATGGTCATGTATTGATGATATGTTCTCGCTTATGGAATAAAGTGTACAGAAATTGGCCTACGTAAGCAGATATGGTAGTTGGACATGGCAATAATTGGTAGTTGGACATGACAATAATAACTAGAAAGGCCAATATTTGCTTTGGAGCAAATACAGCGATGGGTTCACCACATTTTACGACATGGCAGGGAAAGAATGGGAAACACAAGGGAAAACAATGATTTACATTGATATAACTATAATATGAAATAAAATACAACTAAAACAACAGTTGGATAGCTATTCCCTACTTTATTGGTTAGGATTTTTAATTGCATAATGCAAACTGTTGATTTTCAAATATAAAAAAAACGTCCATGCCCGGCATTCCAATGCTGGAGCAGGAAAGCTTGAAATACCTACCAAAACACTTGAATACAGACATACTGTCAGTATGGAAATGCTTCTGTGCAAGTGTTAATCAAGTTAAATCCCAACAGCCAATCAGCAAGAAGTATAGAGGAAAGCTGCATGCCTATTGGTTGATGCCCTGCATTCCATTCTGATGACTCATGCCCAAACGTGGTAAACAAGGCAGACTAACACAGTAATACATTTGCTATAACACAGCCAAAAAACTCAAATAAAACCATTCTAAAAGCCTGTATCACAATAATTTAAAAAACGCCTAGGGGTATTTGCCCACTGTACCTCCATACCAAATTTCAGGACCTTAGGCCCTAAAATGAAGAAGCTGAATCCATTTAAAGATATGGCAGGAGGAGGAGGAGGAGGAGAAGGAGAAGGAGAAGAAACATCAGAAAAAGCAATATGGTTTCACCACACCACTTCGTGGTGTGGTGAACCCATAATAAGAAGTTTCTAAGGGGGGAGTATGGGAGCCCCGGCATACAAATAGGATTGCACCCAGGCTAGTTACCGTCTTGCAGCGAATTTAGTACTTCTATATTATTACCTCCATGAAATGTGTCATGGAGGTTATATTTACCTCCATGAAATGTGTCATGGAGGTTATATTTACCTCCATGAAATGTGTCATGGAGGTTATATTTACCTCCATGAAATGTGTCATGGAGGTTATATTTTCAGTTGCGTTTATCTGTCCGTCCGTCCGTCCGTCCGTCCGTCTGTCTGTTGGTCAACAAGATAACTCAAGAACGCCTGGATGGATTGGTTTCATACTTGGTGTGTTGGTAGGGTGTGACGAAAACTGGAAATGATGAGATTTTGGTCCCCCTAGTGGCTTCCCTTGGTACTGCAGCGCAACTTCCGTTTGTATATCTCGCGATCTGGACATGCTAGGGTCATGAAATTTTGATGGAAGGTAGCTCTCGTGCTTGGGAAGAAGTCATATGAGTTTGGGCCCCCTAGCGGCTTGTTCTGGAACTGCAGGGCACTTTCTGGTGAAATGTTTAAAAGCCAATAAGTCCAGACAGGAACAACATATTTTCATTATTTTTGGTGTGTAGGTAGCTGAGAGAGAGATGTACATAATTAAATGTAAATTATGCAAATGAGGACTTTATTTGCATAATTAATGAGGAAATTCTATAATTACAGTGTTTTACATTATCTCGCGATCTGGACATGCTAGGGTCATGAAATTTTGATGGAAGGTAGCTCTCGTGCTTGGAAAGAAGTCATATAAGTTTGGGCCCCCTAGCGGCTTGTTCTGGAACTGCAGGGCACTTTCTGGCGAAATGTTTAAAAGCCAATAAGTCCAGACAGGAACAACATATTTTCATTATTTTGGGTGTGTAGGTAGCTGAGAGACAGATGTACATAATTAAATGTAAATTATGCAAATGGGGACTTTATTTGCATAATTAATGAGGAAATTCTATAATTACAGTGTTTTACATTATACTATGTAACCTATGGCAGGCGGAACTTCAACAGATACTAATTATGCAAATGATGACCTAATTTGCATAATTAATGTGAAAATTCTATGATTTCGTAATGGTGAATGATGAGAATGTCATACTTGGGACATCTGTAAGTTAATCAAAAGTTAACGTACATCACGATGCATATATCATGTTAATGCAGAGGTCATTTGAACAATTAAAGAAGAAATTTACATTTACATATCAAGATCATATTTCATGGAGGTATGAGATCTCGGAATTCTAGTTTCAGTTGCGTTTATCTGTCCGTCTGTCCGTCTGTCTGTTGGTCAACAAGATAACTCAAGAACGCCTGGATGGATTGGTTTCATACTTGGTGTGTTGGTAGGGTGTGACGAAAACTGGAAATGATGAGATTTTGGTCCCCCTAGTGGCTTCCCTTGGTACTGCAGCGCAACTTCCGGTTTTGATATCTCGCGATCTGGACATGCTAGGGTCATGAAATTTTGATGGAAGGTAGCTCTCGTGCTTGGGAAGAAGTCATATGAGTTTGGGCCCCCTAGCGGCTTGTTCTGGAACTGCAGGGCACTTTCTGGCGAAATGTTTAAAAGCCAATAAGTCCAGACAGGAACAACATATTTTCATTATTTTTGGTGTGTAGGTAGCTGAGAGAGAGATGTACATAATTAAATGCAAATTATGCAAATGAGGACTTTATTTGCATAATAAATAAGGAAATTCTATAATTACAGTGTTTTAAATAAGTCCAGACAGGAACAACATATTTTCATTATTTTTGGTGTGTAGGTAGCTGAGAGAGAGATGTACATAATTAAATGCAAATTATGCAAATGAGGACTTTATTTGCATAATTAATGAGGAAATTCTATAATTACAGTGTTTTACATTATACTACTTACATACATGTAATGTATGTAACCTATGGCAGGCGGAACTTCAACAGATACTAATTATGCAAATGATCTATGATTTCGTTATGGTGAATGATGAGAATGTCATACTTGGGATATCTGTAAGTTAATCAAAAGTTAACATACATCACGATGCATATATCATGTTAATGCAGAGGTCATTTGCACAATTAAAGAAGAAATTTACATTTACATATCAAGATCATATTTCATGGAGGTATGAGATCTCGGAATTCTAGTATTCACTTACTACTGTTTAACCGTTACAACCTACTGTACTTGTCACTGTACATGTTAGCCATTCTTCAAACAGATGTTGGGGTCGATGGTATTTTTACTGAACGAAGGGGTTGGTGGTTGTGTCTGACAGAGATGCGCTCAGATGCCCGACCAGAAAATTAGGATTTTCTACATCTACTTGGAGATAACATTCTTTGCCCATTTTATCCTGTCTTGGACTTCAAAGATAAATTTACTCCTCTTTTTCAATCAGTGACAAAAGTGATCCATTTGTAGATTGATGAGTTGATTGATAGGGACAGCTATCCACCATGTCACAACACCACCCGCTACACAACGTTGCGATCCCTGCACTAGCAAAACTCCTGGTCGGACTACAAACTTCTTAACTGAATTTTTAATCGGGTTGGACCCTAATCTCAGCGAGTACTATTAATTGTTTATTGTGTCAAATCGAATTCTTGCCGCCAACTGTACATATTCTTAGCGCTCGTACCAGACAAACTTTTAAAACTTCAAAGACTTTGTCATTTTAGTGTAGAACGACAGTAGTAATCTTACTCGTGAGAAATTATATTGTTTTACTTATATTGCTATAATAATATGACGATGACGATGGTTTTTATAAATTTAGTATATTACAAGTGTAGTTGCCCTCATTATATCTACTAGTATTGTATAATCCCAAAAGTTGTAAATATCAGCACAATTCAGTTTTACTGCAAGTCTGATATGTTCTTTGTTCTTTTCAATAAACCAATCACTACTACTACTACTACACCATTTTTTCACGGCAGGATCATGTATTTGTTTACAAGGAAAAGCATAAGTCACCCTACTGGTCGTGTATAATCGGGAGAGATCCCACATAATCTACCAGAAAGGCTGGTATCTGTTTTGTGGTAAAAGCATGGCTTAGTTAAAGCTGTGTCTTTTCTCTCCTTATCATCATAATCACGTAAACATCAGACAAGAGCTTTGGCGAAGCTGTGACTTGTTATCGACTAGAGAAACACAACAAAACGTAGTACAAGAAAACGAATAAAGACAGATCGTCAAAAAAGTGAAATAAATCCTGCTGCACATTTAATGATTAACGAACAGGTTGGCAGGGAACAATTCAGATCGGCATACAAAAGAATTTTAGGAAGGAAAGAAAAACACGATGTTCCCTGTTTCGTTCTTGATAAAGTCGCGACATTTGTCCTGGACATTTAGTGTTTTCCTTATGAAGACTAAAGTGGAAAAGTCTCTTAAATCAAACCGTACCCATAGTTAGGTAAGAAATTAATGAGTATAAAACAAGGAAACAAACAGAACTTGACATTTTCATACTGCAACAACACAGTGGTAAAGCGTTGCCGTCTGACTGAGTACATGTCAACAACTTGTTTGAGTCCCAAATGCAGCTGTGAGGATGCGCTGGGTTATATATTTTATAGTTTTAACAACAAAATTGTGTCAATATATACACGTGTCTTTTCGGGTGGTGAATAAAGCCCTCGGTGCAGTGTATGGGGAGCCTCAGACGCCAAACTGTCTGCACGCATGTAAAAGAACACATCCAACACACTTATGTCTTTATTGCACAACAATTGTAACTCTTCAGTACTACACATCTGACTAACATCTACTCTTATGTCTACAGTAATACCTACAAATTCTTTGTACCGAAAATAACATTATACTTTTTCAAAAAGGTAATATAGTACATGTATATATATATATATATATATGGAGCATGGCTTACATGATAATGTATATGTCTTGAGTTCTATATGACTGTATAAGCTAGAGTGTACATCAGTTAGTTGAGTCCGATATAATATGATGGGGCGGGGTGACCCAATGTGCGCGGTCAGATAGAAATGAGAGCCCTAGCGAAGCCGTATTGCACTTACTATCGAAAAAAAACAAGTATCTTGTTTGAAGTACTAGTATATATTCACGTCCACAGGGCAGTGCTTTACTACATGTGCACCACGCTGATAGCCGTGATCATGGGGATCGTGCTGGTGGTCAGCATCCAGCCGGGGAAAGGCGCGGGGAAGGTGGACAGGACGGGGCAGGCACCCAGCGTCTCCACCGTGGACGCCTTCCTCGACATTCTCAGGTACTAGTATATGTACGGTTTTGTGTGGTTGTTTGTGTGTCTGCTGTGTTTCGCTTTTTATTTTAGGCCACAGCAAGTAAATTTTGTGTACGACATCCTTCGCAGACTCCAAATCTAATGCGAGCGGGCGAAAAAAACAAGACGGGCCGAAAAAAACAAGATTCCTACATTTTAAAATTTTGACTCAATCATTGTACAAATGGTTTTAATTCAGTGGGGACATCAGATATTCACAGCCAACATCACATATCACTGCATCAAAGTAAGAAACAAAACATTAAATCAGAGTCTTTAATCTTCATATGTATCTGCCATCCACTTCCCGGCGTGGCAACAGACATCTTTGCCCATTTTCGGCATGGTGACCATTGTCAGAAGGCAACAAAATTTCTTTTTTTTTTTCAAAATCAGCCAAAAATCAATGCGCGCGCTGATGTCATCCATAAACCTTACTTGCTGTGGCCTTAGTTGTTTCAACATCCTAGGCACGTCGAGGACACTGACAGGAAGTTAGGCCAAAGGTCGCAGAAGGTCCAAGAAAAAGTTATCTCATTTCCTGTTTTCAATCCTTCATTGAGCATATTTCAGAAAAAAAGGGCAACGTCCTGTTCGATCAACGTTTACAAACCTCGTAGCTGCAGTTCAACACCCTTTTGTACGTATACTTACATCGATTGTTTGGCCATTCTGTTTGTTTGTTTTTTATTCCAACATCACGACGACACACTTAAGTTTTTTCAACTTACACTAATGCCGCCACCAACACAGGGGACAAATACATGACAGGACAATACTCATTTACACCTGAGTGAAGTGAGGAAAATTGTGTAAAGTGCCTTTCCCAAGGGCACAAGATCGATGGCATGTCAGGACTCGATCTCGGGACCTCTAGGTTCCGAGTCGCGCACTCTGCCGCTACGCCACACGACCCCACCGTTCTGTTTCTTACATAAGTTGCGCGGATGTTTATTTTTTCCACTAAAGCTCCCCCAAAAGGCTTGTGTGACTGACGCTATTTACACATAAAGAAATCCAGAGACTTAAAATCTCAAAGTCCAAGATTACACTTGGCATAGTGGTACCCAAACATTTTATGGTTGCGCTTGGTACCGGTCAGGCGACAGGTACATGTAGCTTATCAGAGATCGTGTGAGCGACCCCTTATCACCATGGTAAGGCAGCGTCAACTTCGTTTCCTGGGACATGCACTTAGAATGCCTGTGGGGGAACCATGCCGAACATATGCCCTGTATGTACCGACGCACGGCAAAAGGCGCCCAGGGCGCCAGCGACTCGACTACCTGGGCTACGTCCGGAACCTGTTGGGGGACACCGAGGGTGACCTGCGGCCAGAGGACATTGCCAACCTGGCGGCGGATCGACGGTCGTGGGGAAGACTTGTGGTCGACTGCTCCGCAGCCGGACGATAATGATGATCAGAGATCGATTGTGTACAAACATTTTACAGTATACAAAACAAAAAACAAGCAGTCTGGAATCTGATTACGTATCCCAATTTGCTTGTTTATCTCTTGTCGCTCGCCTTGTTAGTAAACAAGTGATAATGACAAGACAAATGAAGCTTTGCTGATGTTTAATTTACAGACCTGTAATCTCTAAGTAACGAGAGATCTAGCTGTTGGCCAAGGAAACTTTGGCATATGTGCAGGCTTATGTAATGACTTCGTTGCCTGGAAACGGAAAAATGGCGGTGTTGATTGGCTAAGCTAACATAACTTGAAGTGACTAGTCATGGATGTTTGAGCCATTTTGTTTTACTTGGTCAACACTGACTAATATACGAGTAAGTGCAAAATAGATAAAGAGATGACGAACGTATGCAAGGAACAAACTAATACAATGTAACAATGTGGCTTTGAAATGGCAAGAAAGGACATCATCCAATTGTGATATATGTATGTTTAATTGTACACATTAGAGATAAATTGTAAAGCGTTTGGTTGTTGTGATAAAATTTTGCGCAAGGGACAAGATTTTGCAACTTTAAGAATAATGGGCTGTCTCCAAGTAAATGAGAGATTAAACCGTTAGGGTGTCCTCAAAAAGTGCGACAAATTAGTTTAGGGTGTGTCCTAGGACCCCGCCCGGAAAGTTGCCTATACCCTGGAATCCAAAACTCGTTTTCCGGGCCGCAAAAGCCCTTCGCCCGCTGGTGTAAATTACCGCTAGTACTAGTTCTAGGGCCGGACAAACCCCTCGGGCTCAACTCCCCCGTAGCGGTACTATTTAGATAGGCGGGCGAAGGGCTCTTGGCTGCCGAAGGAAAACGGCTAACGGCCCGATACTAGTTTGGCACCCAGGGTAAGTTGCCTAAGGAGAGTTGATCGTTCAGTGTTGTAAATATACGAGGGACTGATTCATTGTGTATTTCCTGACATTTTCCACGTTTTATTGTCTTTGCAGGAATATTTTCCCTGACAATCTTGCAGCAGCAACATTCCAGCAGGTAAGAATGTTTCCCAAAATAGATCCTTCAAAGGACGTCTTCTAATTACATCCGCCACAGCTTGGGCCGTCTCAAGACTTTCTCACGGAAATTACTTTCGTCCTTACAATTATAAATCTCTTGGCTTTGTAAACAAGCCGTTTATGTTGAAATATTTCAACATCTGGTATACTGGACCTATACCCTTATGGCACACACCCTTCTTTGAAAAGAGGCCATATATTTTACCATGGCTTCATTGTTGATTTCTGATAAGGGTTAGCAAAAAGTTGGTCAACATTAATAAATTACGTAGCCAATCTTTAACTACCTTTATAAACCCATCGAAGAAACTTTTGTTGTGTTACGCCTCCTTTGCAACTGGGTGAATACCTTTGAGCGGCCAAAACTGGATTTGTATGGCCTATATAATATTAATAATTGGAGTATGTTCTCATGATGTGAAAGTGTTATTTTGAAAGACAGGAAAAGATGCAAAACGTACAAAGTACATTTCTTTATCAATAAAGTTCGTTTGGTCAGTGGAAAGACTGTACGCTTGACTTTTTTTAATTACTGGTCCGAGCTTTTGTTAGCCTGACTAAAGCGGCTGTATACACAGGCTAAGCTTTTGTTAACTACCGTCTTTAAAAGAGGACATAACCAAATTTACAGAGATCAAATTTTCAGCGACGTCCACTGTCGCCTTCATCAGGATAATTAATGACCAATCACTTTACAACGAAGATTACGTTGTGAAGTGATGAAGGCGACAGTGGTCGCTGAAAATTTGATCTCTGTAAATTGTGTGTTGGAATAAGGTTCAACGTTTTACTATGATTACTACCAACACAGATGAACTTTCGTGATGACCAAATTTCGGTAACCTCCAGTAGCCGTGTACAAACAGTGTTCTTTGCACGTGCTTCACCTTAACATGACCCCCGAAATTTGACTTAACTCTTTGTACCCATTAAACTGTACTGTAGTAACCCTCCCATGTTGTTTGTAGAAGTGGGCGTTGTTGACATGGGGTTCGATCGTACCTGACTCAGTACTTAACGTCATTGCAATTTTCTGACACAGCAAACATTATATTGACACCAGCACACATATTTGTCAATTACTTAGCAGTTTTGTGCATATAAAAGTACAATTTTTCTAAGATTCGCTATTGCTATCGTGATTTATCAGTCACTGCACATACCCGTCTCCAGTAGCTAATAAACTGGTAGAATTTGACAAAATGTTCTTGAGTCTGTATGTATGGTTGGCATTTATCAACCGTGGCATTTATCACTGTCAAGTAAACGTGGTTGATAACAGTTTAACCTTAGGACTTGTGATTATGTAAAAAAAATCTTTTCAATTGTGTTCAACAGTTATGAATTGAGATTTTAGATTTCATGGTATTTGTTTCTTATATTAGAGTTGTTAAACAAAAATCATTTCTTCTCAGTTTCAAACAGTGCTGAAAGAGGTCATACCGGAAGACGGCAATGGCACGGCCGGAAACGACACCATGTTCAACGACACCATGTTGAACTTGACAGAACCCGCCAAGGTTTACGTTACCGAGGTAAATCATCTACCAGAACATTTTAAACATTTTACTCAGTGTCCTGTTGGTACATTCTAAGTTAAAATAAGACCCCCCCCCCCCACGAAGCCCATTTTTGGCCTTGACAATGCCCATCACTAAGACAACCTGCCTTCCAAAAATCGTGAACCACGAACCATGCCTTCAAACTTTATCGTGCATAATCTGCAAAACAGTGCCAAAACGATTTCATAGCCTTCTGTCGAAGGCAATGAAACCAAAATGACATCTTTTCTTCACTCACGGAGTTACGAAAGATTACAAAATGGCAGGAAAGAATGGCACCAAGTACCGTATGATGACAACTCTTGGACAAAACTCAAGCTAAAGCTAAATTCAAGCTATTTCGTTCCCACCAAAGAACCTCAGCTCTAAACTACACATTCGTTGTTGTCCTTCCCCCTGCCAACATTTCCGACAACTTTAAACAACTTCGTTGTGCCACCGTTTACTCAAGGCAGCTGAATGGTGCACCGGATAGGAGGATGCCAGTCCCTGAATATAAACAAGGTCATGTAAATTTGATAATTTTGGAGGGAACCGACTCACTATCTTATACTTTCTACATGATATTAAACAGAAACGAGGAAAGAATTTGGAAGTTCACGACAGACCATAGCCTGGCTTGTCTCCTCAAATACGAGCAGTACAAAATGGACGTCACCCCTGATACGTAAATGTTTACTTGTGCGATAAAGGCTAAGAGGAGGAAACGTGTTAATGGTTGTCCTGTCAGAAATATCTGTCTAAGTGAGTTGGAAACGCTAAGAGTTATCACAAATTCAACCAGGAAGTCCATTTAGCTTTGACCTCAAGGCTCAAATGGAAAAACTGTGTGATAACTGAAGAGGAGGGTTGAACTAATTTTCGAAGTGGGTTGCCCCCCTCCCACATTTCTTGGAAGGCTGGGTGAAACTCTGACCTCTGACTCCCTTGCGTGCCATTCAAGGTTGTAACTACAGAGTGCCCTTGACATGCCCTTGACATTGAGCAGATATGGCGGCAGATAGTGCCATGATCTTGACCACCATGACCACCTGTCTCCTGCCCTTTTTGTCACCCCTTCCCCCTAAAAACGTTTGGCATTTTTGCGGCGAATTTAACGGTTAACATAGAAAGTAATGAACACAGTGTGGTGAGATGTGACACTGTCGTACTACTGTTATTCAACACGGCATCTTAGAGCCGAAAAGACATGGCTTATATGTCACAACGTAACGTTAATGTTTGTGTTCCAAAGTTAGCATGGCCTACATGTATATCTCGTATACATAATATATAACCGGTATGCATCTGCACTGCCAAGCCTTTAAAAATAGGCACAACATAAGAACAGTACAACACAAGAATTCGAAGCTATGAATGTATCGTGAAATTCTGTTTCAAAAAACTTTCCGTTTTTGCCTTTTTTCATTCTTGGTATGAGATCATCTTCAGTCGACTATTGAGTTAGGTTTACAAACTTAACTTGCTCATTGAGCGCCCACTCATTGTTATCGTTACATATTTGTTGCATCAGATTTCTGCTGATGGAGCGTGCACAAAGGTCATATGACTAGTGTAAACTGTTATGTAATCCATCACGATAACCGCCCCACACACACACAGGACGGCACCAAGGAAGGCATGAACGTGCTCGGCCTGGTGGCCTACTCCATCGCACTCGGGGTCATCCTGAGCACCATGGGCGAGGCCGGCCGACCTCTCATCAACTTCTTCAACTCGCTCAACGACGCCACCATGCGGCTGGTCTGGGTAGTGATGTGGTACGTTTCTAGTCTTCAAGCAGGCTTCAGCTTATTTTTGAGCGCCTTTCTAGGCTTTTTATTGGGCTTTCTTGTTTTGTACTGGTGTCTTTTTTTTTTGCTAACCAAACTTAATAGTCGCGCGGATACATCCTGACCAAAAGGTCTACTTGGAGATTAGTTACTTTCGATCGCGAAAGATTCAGTGTTCTCCTGTGTTTGATTCGTTCACTTTTGCAAAATCCTATTCTGTTTTAGTCTTGAGTCAATGTACGCCGTCATATTGGCTTGTGAGATCATAGATCGGCCACCTTGAAACATACGACCCATTTCGACCAATCATAGAGCGTCTCAGTAAAACCAATCAGATTGGAGGTACTCGTACGTTATGAAAATGCACGGGGAACCTATTTTATGGAATGGATATGCATATGGCTTATGTATGAGTTCCTGAATTTTCTGTTCTGCACCGTGTTACACTGACTCCAGGTACTCACCTATCGGCATCACGTTCTTGATCGCTGGGAAGATTATTGAGATGTATGACGACCTGAGTGCCCTGGCTGGAGCACTGGGCCTGTACACTATTACTGTGCTGGTGGGGCTTGCTATACACGGTACGTAACACTACTGTTGTTGTTCCTATATACTGTTGTATATCTGTATCGGTATAGCCGGTACAACCGCCCTTCGGCGTAACACACCAGCTTCGCAGGCACGCGGCGCGGCGGCAGCTAGCTATATCACACCGAACGACTTGTTACACTTAATCTTTGCACATTTGATTGCAGGAGTTGTTTAAAGCTTTCTAGTGATGATGCCCCAACTGTGCTTGGTGGCAACGAGTTCCAGTCTACGATAGTTCTGGGGAAATACGAGTTTTTGAATACCTCAATTCTTGGTTGATAACTCTGATATTTGAAGGCATGACTGTACATGTTTCTTGTTCTTTTCTGGGCTGGTATCAGATACTTAGTGATTGGTTTATTAGTATAAATCATACATGGACGATGTAAATATAGAATACAACACGGGGTATTCCGTATCGCCCGAGGTATCGGCCCGACGATCCGACTCGCGGGAGGGCCGGGACCGATTATTAGTATAAATCATACATGGACAATGTAAATATAGAATACAACACGGGGTATTCCGTATCGCCCGAGGTATCGGCCCGACCGCTGGTCGGATCGCCCGACGGCCGCAGGCCGGAGGGCGATCCGACTCGCGGGAGGGCCGGGACCGAGGGCGATGCGGAATACCCCGTGTTGTATTCTATATGTAGTACCCTGTACACCAAACTTTATAAATGTATACTTCGTTCTAAAGTCCGTAACCTCAATGTTGCAGGTCTTATCATCTTACCGCTCCTGTATTTCGTCTTTGTACGGAAGAATCCGTTTGTCTTCATCGCTGGTCTTGTGCAGGCCCTTCTCACCGCTGTAGGAACGTCTTCAAGGTGTGTGGCGTGTCTTGAAGAAACAATACTTGAAGTTGTAGTTTGAACACCTCTGGCATACCTGGAAAGGACATAGTGAAATCCATTGTGTGTTGACGTTTAGTTGTGGCTTGTGAGATTTTTAGTTAACGTTATTGCCGCTTTTAATTTTTTTATACATTGAAACCGATGAATGAATGGCTTCTATCCTAAAATTCTAAGACGTAGACTGTGTATGCTGAACTTGTTTAAGTCGTTGTTATGTTTCTACACAGCTCTGCCACACTGCCAGTGACATTCAAGTGTCTGGAGGACAACAACGGCATCGATCCCAGAGTAACTCGCTTCGTTTTGCCGATCGGGGCGACCATCAACATGGACGGAACAGCGCTGTACGAGGCCGTGGCTGTTATCTTCATTGCGCAGGTCAACGGCACCCCTCTGGACGTGGGTGGTATCATTGTTGTCAGGTGGGAGGCTGTTGTTGTAGCTGTCCTTGGTGCTGAATCATACCCGTTTAACACAAAAAATGCACAGAAAAGTGCAATATTGCTGTGGAACAATCTACCATATCATGTTAAAACACTGAGTAACCTACTCAGGTTCACAAAAGCTATCGTAAACAGTGTTACATGAACCTCAACCTCTAGTTTTTAATTTGTAAATATCAATTTGTGTGTTCATTTCTTGATATTTTGATGTATTCATGTTTTTTTTAACGTATTCACTGTTTTTTCACTGTAATTTCCATGTATGTGATTATGTAATTTTAATGTTTGAGCCTTGGAAGACTAGCCCTGTAGAGCTAAAAGGCTTCGAAATAAATGAAATGCACGACCACAATGTTTAACTTTATTCTTTATGTAGAAACCTTTCTAAACGTGCATCCTATTGACGAATCCATGGTAAGAAAGATTACGATTTTGAATTTATGACTCCATAAGCTGATTCTATCCGTGTAATGACGCCATGTTTCTGTGACGTCATGTAGCGTGACAGCTACCGTGGCTGCCATTGGTGCAGCAGCCGTCCCCCAGGCGGGGCTCATCACCATGGTGATCGTACTCTCGGCAGTCGGGCTGCCTGCAGATGATGTCACTCTCATCATCGCCGTTGATTGGTTCCTGTAAGGGTCTTTTTTATCGTTGTGACATTGAGCTACCACACCTATGACAACAGACGTTCACACGTTGTGCCAACTTCATTATTCAAGTAGATGTTACAATTCAACTTAGCAAAGGTATTCTGTTGCTTTGCTTTGCTTAGTTCGTTCATTCTCTCATGCCAAGCCCGTCGCCTGTTTATATATATATATAAAGCAAAGGTCCTGTCCTGTTGAGATTGATACTTTTCGTTGCGCTAGCCAGCCTTCCGCCAATAAGATATCTCCTGTTTTGTAGAAAAAGTTACCACTGTAATACCAGTCGATCAAGTTGTCGTTCTGAGTAGTTGCAACAGAATCATACTTTAATATCGAGAAATTGTGTTTGTTGAACACTCAAAAGATAGGACAACAGTGTAAAAAATGTAGCAGACTTGGTGTTTATACTTGACTTAATCATAATGATGAAAGTGACAACAGTTCCTGTTTTTGTCAAGAATGTCTAAAGTAAAACTAACAAAAGTAAAATTATCAGCCAACTACCATCAAGGTGATACAGTTTTAATGATGCAAGTAGAGGGTAGACTTTTCTACCTTTTACTCCATTAAAACAATATCTTCAAGCTCATTCATTGCAACTTTGCATACACAAACAAAGCGAAAGGCCAGCTTTTTCAAAAGCATTTCTTGTTTATCTTTCATTCCGTTTCAGGGACCGGTTCAGAACCATGATCAACGTTCTGGGCGACTCCATAGGGGCGGGGATCGTGGCCCACTCGGTCCGGAACGAGCTCCCGGATGAGGTGGATGACGTGGAGATGGGGACAGTCACCCAGCCGGCCGACAGGAAGAACAGACGGTCCACCGCCTCGGACGGACACGAGAACCGCGCTCTGGAGGACGAGAGATCATTTGAAACTGCCATGTAGACAGCCAACACTAGCCTGAGTGTCAGCCTTGTTAGCTTTCGTCCGCTACCCAAGATCCGCTCCTGGCCAACTTGTTGGCGGGGAGCGGATCTTGGGTAGCGAGACGAAAGCTAACAAGGCTGACACTCAGGCTAAGCCAACACGGGATGACCGTTAGCCTCTGTATCAGGCGTCTTGGCAGGGCTTTCATGGGGCTTATTATGTGCTATTTACCTGATTGTATGTCAGTTCTGATTCTACCCGGTTTTGGGCATATATCTGTCAGTCTTTGTGAACGTAGGTTACAACCAGAACTGGCATACAATATGTGAACAGAAAAAAATAAGTCAGAACAGAAAAAAAACAGAAAAGGAAAGGTTCTCAACAAAAGCCTGCTATGGAGGCTAATGAGTGGGGTCAGGGGTCATCTCCAAGTAGATGTTTGACGGGAAAGCCGTCAGGTCTTCCTTCATTTCTTTCCTGAAAATCTGTCGGGGTGGGAGGGGGGCTGTTGGAAAGCGGCATTTTCTCACCTTACATCTGTTTCTGGATTACGATATTGTACGAGCCATATTAGAGATGAAGAATTGTAGTGCCCTTGACTCTTCTTGTGACTGCGTACAAGAAAAGTAGCTGTCTGTTTTACCTTACGTTTTGGGGGAGGCAAGCTGTTTAGGTTCCCTAAGGGTGTGTATGATGAAGTCCAATGTAACATATATAGAGTGACTTGTACAGTTGTGCCATGGGGGTCGTTGTACAGTTGATGAGTGAGCTGCATGTAAGGAATATGAGATATTCTAACTAGAGAATTAACATTTGCAAAGCAAATGCATAATGTTTTCCTTCGGACATTGTCTGCTCTGTTAATTCCTACTCATTCACATACATGTACTACTAATATGGTGACAGGAGCAGAGCAGACCATGAAATTGCAACATGATGTAACCCAACACCAGTCACCATGGTGACAGATGTCAACAAATCATGTGATTGGTCAGGTAATAGGTCACTGTTTGGAGAAGAAGAAGAAACTGAGCAAAAACAATATGTTTTCCTTCGGTAAACATAATGAAGGAAAGGAGCTGAAGAAATGTGTTGCCGTGTACACCCCTGTTTCAATGGAATAGTTCTAGTAAAACCCCCTCCGCAACTACCATTTTGAGTTATCTAAATGACTTCTGAAGTCTTCCATTGTTTTTCTGTGTATCGATATGCATCTGAAAATATAAATCAAGCGATAGTGGCTATACAATGAAAACCGTTTGGGATAGCCAAGAAGCTTAAACAGTTTAAAATCTCCCTTGAATGGCATCGGTCATTGCAGAAAGTGCACAACGTAATGAAGCTTGCACACACGTACAGTAAAAGGAAATTTTCTGTTTAGTTTTTCCCCGGAAAGCTACCCAAACTTAGAGCCCGGGGCTCTTTCGCACCGCCGTCCAACGAACAAAATGTAAGAAGAACAGTAAAGGATGTAAATATGTGTAGATATTTGAAAAATAGGCAGTAAGATCATGTTGAGTTCGCCATATTAGGCATGTGACAGCTGTATTTTAAAGCCATGTTATTACTATGAAATCATTAGAATGGTGATGTAACACTAGACGCATATGTATCAAACTAATTTGAATGCGATGATTAATAAGTCAGTATGATTTTGCATATCTACTGTAAATGTCATTTTACTCATAATAAACTATTGATAACCTCTCAGCGTCTTCTCGTGACAGGCCATATGTGAGTTAATTGTGTTCGGACAAATGTTGACGTGTGACGTTTATTTCTTTATTTCTTCTTCAAACATACATTGACAGGGAAATACACACATATACATGTCCATATGCCCTGAATTGCGTAAGTTTGTTACAAAACAATTGTACATACCATATGTGCTGAATATCCTGACAAAAATACATATAGTAACAAACACTACACCAAGATCCAAGCTCACAGGCTGGTGGTTGGTCTAGGAAATAGAGTTATTATAAAGTCTGACTGCAGTGTGCAGGAAAGACTGTCTCAGTCGTTCAGTTCTGGCCTTGGGAAGAGTGAACGCACTCTTGTTCCTCAGATTCCTGCCAGTGGCTGTGCATCTTTGAGGCGGCATGAGATCGTGCAGTGGATGATCAGGCTTTAACATGTCCTTAAAGAGTTTGACTGCTGCAGCTTCTCTCCTTTCCTTCAAAAGTGTACAGGAAAGGGTCTAGAGGGGCGAACTTTTTATACTCTCCAAGCAGAGGTTTGGGCTTTGGCGTATTTTTGGCGTTTTTTAAGGCTTTCTTATTGTGCTCTCTCTTTTTTTTCTGGCACTGTGTTATCTTTCCATGCCAGCCCGAAAAAAAAGATACCAGTACAATCAAGAAGCAGTTCTTAGAATTCAGCTTCTCCCATCTGGACATGGATAGTTTCGACGTCCTGAGAAACCATACTGTAAATCGTACAAAACAGTTGCAAAACGAGCAAACATTAGAAAACGATAGCAATGTCGTCGACTGCCAAAATTAAACGAAAAAGACGAAAATGTGAAGAAATGAATGTGAAGATTATTACATCATTCGCCAAACCATACAAACATGTGTCATTTGTTCAACCTTCAAATAGATTTCATAATGAAAGCAACTTTTTTTTGGCCAACCTTTTTTTTTCGCACGCTCGCATCAGTTTTGGGGTTCCCAGAGTATGTCATCCATATAATCAAATCAACATGGCCTTATAAAGATGCTCACCTCTAGTCTGTAACGCAAACTGCCGTCCGCGGCTTTAGTGGCTCCTCCCCGCAGCTGGTAGCGGCTGGATGTTACGTTGGGCGGGCGGCAGCTGTAAAGCGATTATCAGGCTAGCTCTCCTCATGTGATGGGCCTGTTCTCCCTTCCAAGGTCCCTGTGCCACAACCTGCAAACACACATGTTGACCGTCTGGGCACCTGGGCCCCGGCACCACGGCAAGGTGGTCTCCTTTCGCCGGGGGAAATTTAGCGTTTTTCTTTCGCGAGCCAAACGGACCTGAAGAGAATCGTTCTTTGACGAATTGATTCAAGTCATTGGTTCAATATCCGTTGAGTGTTCGGAGAATAGACGTAATTTTCAATGACGTCCCTCGTGTATGTGAACGTCATTTTTCACATGTCTACTTATTTTACACGTTATCGTATTTGGAGACACTTAGCAGGTGCCTTAGTCACGGTTTGAACTACATTACGAAACAAGATTCTACATTGCCATAGACCTACAGTACTATTCGTTTTGGTCAATGCGACACGATCAAAATGTTCTCAAAACCTCCATCATGTGTTGCATGCTTAGTAGCTAAAAATCCTTTTTTTTTATAGAAAAGTTAGCATCATGATGATTCTAGTCAGTTGAAAGATTATTTGACCGTAGATCGGACATTTGTCACCTTTCTCGGTGGTGTGTCACAGTCGAAAGTCATAGAAAAAGTATGTCATGTAAACGAAAATGAAACGTTGTGGAATGTTCGAAGCAGTCAATCCGAAAATGTCCCCAGATGCTGTCCGAAGCGGCGTCCTTGTCACCCTCACCTTCGGAATCAGATAGACGATTATCAGTTTCAGTCCATCTTCCGTCCAAGTGTCAAACGTCACAGCAGTTCTACATTCGTCAAACCACCTTATCAGTACTGCTCGAGTTTCCGTGATGAAACGTCGCATGTTATAGTCGTTATAGAGTCATGGTAATATGATATAGATGTGATGATAGTCACTTAGTCACAGTGAGTGTCTGCCTTACTGTGGACGTTGCATGAAGAGGTCCTCCACATCCACGATCCAAGGCATCCGGTGATCGTCTTCCACGTCAGACAGCTCGTCGTCCATCTCAACACCAACAGCTGTCTCCTCGCTGCTGATCCAGTTGATGATGGCGTGGTGAGCGGCCGCGATCTCTGACGGCGTGCCCTGGCGCAGGGTCTGGAACAGCGCTACCAAGTGGTGGAAGTGGACTTCGTCACCAGGTCGGTAGGTGTCGTCCTCCCAGTGGTCCTCCACGAGAAAGCAGACGGGGTCCTCGTCCAGCGTCCCCCAGATGTCAGCGCTCAGGAGGAGGAAGTCGAAGCGGTGCCACTCGACGACTCGCCATCCCTGTCCCCACCGTGCGAGGCGTACGGTACTGGTTACGCCAGTACGGCGACCACAGGTGTCACAGGTGGGGCCCTGAGGAGGCAGCTGCGCCAGGTACCCTCCTCCAGCCACCTCCCAGGTGGTCTCGATGTCGTCGTGAGGCCGTCCGCAGGCTTCACAGAAGCGGACGTGGTCGGGGAGCTCCTGCCTGATGGGGCGGCCGGCGTTCCGCATCCAGGCGGAACCGAAGACCCGGAAAGGTTTCATGACTTCCCAGGCGCACTGCTCCGCTGAAGGCACAGGGAAAGTCGGCGAGAAAAGACTCATGTCGGGATCCTTCCAGTGAAGCGAATGTCGTTCTCAAGGTTTCAGAATGCGATTCGAACTCGGAGAGTAAAGGTAGAACCTTCCTCCACGGTGTCAAACTCACAAGTGCGAGATTTGAAAGTTAACGGTCGATACGTTCGAAACGGACATTCCATCACTGGAAGAGAAGGGGTGTTTTAAATTTTGTACCCAGGATAATTAATTAACAAGGACATACGGATAACCTAAAACGTTTGAAACGATGTTGACTCTGATGAAATCTTCATCTTTGACTCCTTCCTTACATCACATGAAAGAAATTAGAGAAAATATCAGAGATAAAACACCTGTCGCTACCTGCGCAAAGTATGGTATGATTTTCGAACACCTTGTTGCCATGGAGTTGTCCTGGAGAATTTGGAATCGTATGACGTCGACATCAACAGAACATCGTAAGTTTGAACTGAGATGACCCCGTTCTATCAAGTAGGATAGGGAGGGGGGCATTACATTATATTTTGGACTTCATAAGTTATGTCAGGCTGTAGCACTAAAAGGCCAATCCCCAAGAAAGATTAAAGAATGGGAAATAAAAAAAACAAAGACCTTGATACGGGATCATCGCCCGAAGGTACTAGTAGTAATTCGTAAACCAGCTCATTCTTTTCGTTTCCTTTCGGTGTCAAGAAGACGCCTGACCCTCAATCATAGCTAGTCAGCGGTGAATCTTCTGACGGCGAAACAACGGTGAAATACCCTGATACGTTTGTACCAGGGTAGCAGTTCACCCATTGACACAAGGTAGTTACAAGAAACACGATGACCACCCAATCTACGAGACAGTCCAGACATAGCATATTGAACATTAGGCCACAGCAAATAAATTCTATGGATGACATCCACCGCAGACTCCAAATCTAATGCGATAGGGCAAAAAAACAAGGCGGGCAAAAAAAGCAAGATAAAGCATAGCATTTTCAATTTTTGACATCGTGAACCTTGTTAAACAAGAAATGTATGTATGGTTTGGCGAATAATGTAATAATCTTCACATTCATAATAATCTTCACATTCATTTCTTAACATTTTCGTCTTTTTCGTTTAATTTTGGCAGTCAACTCACGGTATATATTTGCTCGTTTTGCAACTGTTTTTGTACGATTTACAGTATGGTTTCTCAGGAGGTCGAAACTATCCATGTCCAGATGGGAGAAGCTGAATCCTTATAACTGCTTCTTGTTTGTACTGGTATCTTTTTTTTGGGCTGGCATGGAAAGATAACACAGTGCCAGAAAAAAAAGAGAGCACAATAAGTTTACTGCCAACTATTATAACATCCATTTGACACTAAAAAAATGAAAGTTTGCATTGTACAAATGGTTTTCATTCTGTTAGAACATCACATATAAAAGGAATAAAATATATCACTGCATTATAGTTAGACCAATAAATTAGAGGCTTTTCTTGTCTCCTCTATTCATATTTATCTGCAATCCACGTTCCGGCATGGCAACAGACATCTTTACCCATTTTCGCCATGTTGACCACTGTCAGAGGGCAAAAAAAAATCTTGTTTGTTTTTCCAAAATCAGGCGAAAATTAATGCGCGCGCTGATGTCATCCATAAAAATTACTTGCTGTGGCCTACTGAAGGTTAAAAACAGCACCAGGCTAACCCTAAACCTACCTACGTACGAAAATCATATCCCACTCCATCTAGTTGTGCTGACTACACATATCCGGAAACACACTCCCCTACAACAGAGTGAAGAGGCTTTGTCTTCCTCTGTCTTCAAAAAAGAAGTCAAACCCAGTAGTTTTTACTAGTAGTTTCTTAGTAGTTATCAATAGTTTTGTGTGTACTAATTGTCTGTTTTTTATACCAAATGTTTCTTCTGTTCCTGCAATTAGCCCTCGGGCATGAATTTACAACAAGAAGCCATAGGTGACAATTCTCCGTGAAGTATTATATATTGCAACAAAAAGAAGTAGCCATTGGCGACAATTCTCTGTGAAGTGTGATAAATCGAACAAAGAAAAATTGTTTAAACGCGCGTCGGCTCAGTCATCTTAAGACGCAACAACCAATCAGAGATGCGAAATGCCGACACGTGACGCGGGATTTGCATACAGTCTAAACAACGGGGAAGGGCGCGCGATGCCCGAAATATTTTTGCGTCAATATTCAGCGCCGTGTTTCAAGAGATTAATACCGGGAAACAAATTCTTTTCTTGTTTTGAACGCATAAACATGCATTTACGCTAATCTAGTATGATTCAGGGTTACTTTTTTTTACCTGCCATGGCCAGATTATCTAAAGATGTGTGTATTGTGTGTACAATCTACAGAAAGAGAAATGTACATCAGGTCCGATCATCCGATTTTCACGTTTCGGTTTTTTGGACTCGGTTCATGAACGTATTTTGGTTTGGCTCCTGGAATGTGCGAAAAAAAATGACTCCCGGGACTGTCTACAGGGAACACTCGCACATTCGCGGTGTATCAGGACAGCGACTGGTCGGCATTAGCGCAGTCCCTGTAATTAGTAACAGTTGCACATCAATCCGGCCGAAAGCATGATTGTGTAACACAGGCTACTTCTTCATATACCGGCTCATACTACACGACGCCTTTACAACTAGCAAATCATAAAATTACCCGATCTACTAGTACTGTATGTGCGGTTTACCAGCCCCAGACCACATCCGACCACGAGGCAGAACACATTGATGGGTTGCTCAAAAATATTGTCCATGTTTACAAAGAGCTGCTCCACTAACACTATAGAGCGGCCCAACCCAAAAATATTGGCCATGTGTCGTTGCTAGGACGACCGGCCAGTTGCTACGTGACTAAATACACGCCGCCACTAGGTCGCCACACCCGACCAGTTTGAAATCGATAGGATTACGTCATCGGTATTAACATTTCCTAATGTTGACCTCTTACCACCCCACATTTCCGCCCCATCAGCCTCGCCGCGACTTACTACCGGTGACATAAACGGACGACAACATTTCAACGACATGGGGATGTTTCGAAAATAAGCATTTACTCCAATATCAAAACAGCTACGGTAAAAATAAAAAGACGTGCATCATCCCGGACATAATGCCACACCACATGCGAAATTACACAAAAATGCGACGTACGGAAGAATGCGTTTTGGCTGCGAACATCTTCCAAAAAACTTGGCATCTCTTAACCATGGTCAAAAACATCTGGAACCTCTTATCAAAACCACCCCGTATCTGCATGAAGTTCCACCCCCCCACTGCTATTCCAAACAACGCGTTTTTCTGGACCATTCCAATTCGCCTCGTAATTGTAGGGGTGCGTCTGCAATATTACATTGACCGCGAAAGCTGCAACGGCAAAAATACACATTCGTGCATCAACACGGGCATGCCCGCAGACGGCGTATAAAATTGCGTGCCGATTACACAAAGAGAACCCAGTGTTTTGACTGCGAACACGAAAAATCAGCCGATCACAACACTCCGTCCGGAGGTCCTGACCTCCTTCACGGAGTAATAAAACTTTATATGAAACGGAGAATCCCCGGGTGCCGCCATCGTAACATGCAGTACTTTTAACTTCCGCATGATATCAGGAGAGACGTTTAATATTTGACAGGCACACTGCCGGACAAAATGTGATGCTTCAATATATGTTTTTGGTGCCGTCCATCTGCATAACGCGTTATTTATGTATTCCGAGAAATTGTTATTATTTTGAGTGTGTGTGTACATGTATTATAGAACATAGTACCGTGACGTCGCTGCCGGGCCCTAGCACCGTCCTAGTTCTACAACGACCCGTTGTTCCAAAAGTTGTTCTGGAACCGCACAAACTCCCAGTGTTCCAGACTAGCAACGGCGTTCTACGTGGTCTGTTTACACTCTCGACTGACTACTAGAGTGAAACAGGCAGACTTCAGCTGCTCCTTTCCCAGGTCAACAGTAGAGAGATTTTTTCTGAGACAACATGTCAAGACGACGTGGCCGGAGAAGGCACCGGCGGTCTCGAGCTCGAGCCGCTAGTTCTCCCAGTTTCCCGGCTTGTAACGTGCCGGATGAGCCGCAGGACAGACACCGGCTGGTGTTTAAAGCGGCTATGATCTCGATGTTGCTCCTTGTAGCTGTGACGACGGTGAGTTTGCTACATTATCACTTCACCATATATAGCAGAAGGCAATAACCTACATGTTTTCCACTGTACCCAGTGTTCAGCACCAAGGACAGATCCATCTCTATACCATCTTTTATACTGGTACTATACTACTAGTGGGATCTGTTACCATCGACCACTGGTAGTCGCTTAGTTTATGTTGTCTGTTCTTCATGCATGAAATATCGTGATATCATTTTAGCTTTATAAGTGGAGGAAGTATAGACGATTAGACACGCAAGATTCTTCACAAAACATGATCAACAATTTGTCCAACTTTAGTTGTTGTTGTTTTTTAAGTTGGCCTGGTTGGGCATCCCTTGATTACTTCAGCATCATCATCATGCCTCTGGATTATACTAATCCGGTGAGGTACACTTGATAAAGTTACTCCAGTATGTCCTATCTCTCATAGCGGACACTAATGCAGTCCCTGCGAGAACAGTGTCTCTCTCTAACACGGACAAAAGTGTAGTATAAGGACGTCCCACTCTACGTCTCCCAGTAGGAAGCCACTGTGCTTTGATACTTAAAAGTAACAAAGGATGCCCAACCAGGCCTTGCTTGTGTCCATACTATGTTACTATGGAAGAATGTGTATATTTCAGGTGGTTACTGAGACCGTCACAGTTCAGTGGTACTACAACCACACCGCTGCAGATACTACATCTGCCAGCCTTCCCCCGTACCGGAGCTGGGGATACAGCACAGGGACGGATCCCGAGGTGGCTTCGGCGCACAATACGATGAAAATCCCAGTGAAGCCCGTACTTGGAGATAACCACACTCAGATCACTTCTCCAACAAATGATCCTGGCATTCCCACAGTGGATGAAGTTCGCCCACCTATTCAGGGGCCAACTGTATTTGGATGCAGCGTGCAGGAGGAAATTGACGGCGTGCCAGATATATTGAAGTCCTGGGCCTTCATGACGACAGATCAGCGCAACGTGTACCTCGCCATGGCGCGGCTTCGCATCAGGAAGCACTTCTACGAGATTCTCAACCGCGAGTTTGATCCTGAGATGCCAACAGCGCCTTACAAGATGACCCAGTCTGCTCCCGCCTCTAAGATGACCCAATCTGCGGTGAAGCCAGACACTTCTACTGAGGAGAAAACAAAGGGCGAGATGAAGAAGACGGAGACGACTGCAGAAGACAAACTGCAACTGGAGAACGCTACAGAAACGACAAAAAACACGACAAGCCACGAGGGGAAGCACCGCGTGTTCAGGCACATCCAGCGGGTCGAGACGGTAGCGCTCGCCGTGGTTGGCATGGTGGCAGCGGGGTCGGTGGCCTACTCCTGTACCCCACAGATCACTTAGAGAAAGGTCCACGCGTCTTCGTAACCGATATGGTTTTATGTTCTATGAGTTTGAGCTTCTTATGAAGTTATACTTTTAATGCAAAAAGAAACACCCCTGCCAAGATGACGACCCTACGTATACATCAGATAAAATTCACATTTCTTCCTTTGTATTTTGTCAGGTACCTAATTTTCTATTTTCTTTCTTGGCACTCTCGGTAAGGCCATGTTGATTTGATTATATGGATGACATCCGCGCGCGCATGAATTTTCGGCCGTTTCAAAAAAAAAAGTTTTTAACCATACTGTAAATCGTGTAAAACAGTTGCAAAATGAGCAAAAATATATCATAAGTTACAAAAAAAATTAATACAAACTATACCAATGTCGTAGAATGCCAAAATCAAACGAAGAAAGACGAAATTGTAAAGAAATGAACTTGAAGACTAGATTATTCGCCATAACATATTCTGTGCCATTTGTTCAACCTTCATGACCACGTAGATTTCATAGTGAAAGCAACTTTTTTTTTTGCAAAACTTTTTTTTTATTCGCACGCGCGCATCAGTTTTGGGGTTCCCAGAGGATGTCATCCATATAATCAAATCAATATGGCCTAATGGATTGGTGCATTTGAGATATTATTTATGTGCGTGTTTAGTGAGTTTTTGACTCGGCGTACTAGTAAGTCAAGTTACAGTGCATTATAACTTTGATTCATTTTTCTACTGAAGATATAAATGCCTGAGAAATGCTCCGTGACTTATTTTAATTGTTACGTACCAACGTCAATATTAAGATACAACTTCAGATATAGATCACATTTTATTGTTATATCTCGTTTTTTATGACTGGTCAGAACGTCTTGTGGAAAAAATCCTTTTTTTTCAACGCCACGCATCTTCTGTATATTAAAGAGAATTTTTTTGCGAAATATGAGTCAGTTTCATTCTGTTTTTTTAATATATTTGTTAACTAGAGAAGCAACATCTGCAAAGCAAATGCATAATGTTTACCTTCAGACATGGTCTGCTCTGTTAATTCTTACTCAAACACATTCACATACATGTACTACTAGTATATGGTGACAGGAGCAGAGCAGACCACGAAATTGCAACATTATGTAACCCAACACCAGTCACCATGGTGACAGACGTCAACAAATCATGTCATTGGTCAGGTCATAGGTCACTCTTTGGAGAAGAAGAAGAGGAAGAAACCCTCGGTAAACATAATGATATAACGTGCGAGAAATGAGTTTTAGATCAGTGTGAAGAACGTAGTGACTACTACTAGTGGTACTTGTTTCAACAGTTACGCCATCACTCCTACCTTAAGAAGGGGACTAATTGTTGTGCATTATAAGTGAAGTTATTTTGGAACACGTACTCTATTGAATATAGTGAGGGTACCTCATTGAACATAACGCTACTACATAGCAACAATACTCAGCATCAAAGACAAGTGTGTTTCGTGTTCGAATGCAGTTCAGTACGAAGGAAAGATGTATTTTCGGTGTTCGAATGGAGCTCCGTACAAAGGATGGACGTGTTTTGTGTTTAAAAATAGTTCAGCACCAAGGACAGGTGTGTAGAACCAACTTGCATTTTGAAAACACGGTTGCTGGCTCTGACGCTCTTTGTATCTCTACGTAAAACAAGGTTGCCAACATAGAGAATAACCTAATTCTTATCTTATCTTATATAAATACTGAGCCAAGGTCCCGCGATGGACATTATGCTCAGAATTAATTTTAATTGCCTAATCAAAATTTAGTTATTCTCTAATAACTACGGATAATTAGTAGATATCAATTTGTGCAAACGTACGTTTGTAGCTTTGACCATTATGCACATGAAATCATATTTTTATTTCAGTTACTTCTACCAAAGTGCTATATTATAGCTTTAAAGATAATTACATTTGGGGCAATGAAATGTGATGACGTCATCCATATGGTCCAAAAAACATATTCATAACCCTTTTGTACCCAGGTATCAATATTCAGTATAACTACAGTTCTTTCTAAATTTCTTTGTGAGAAAACGATGGAAAGTTAAAATGCCAAATTAGCCAGGGAGGACACCTTAAGGTACCTGACAAGATACAAAGGTTAAAATGAAGGGAGGAGATTGCCATAGGAAGGGAAGTAGGGATTGAATTACCACTTGTTTGCACCCACCAGTCTTCCAAAGTCATAGATAATGTGAACGAACGAAACATTTTACAAAATTGTTCAGAATACGTACTACTGTACTGTGCTCTATGTGTTCAGCCATTCGTTCAACCTTCCTTCCGAGTTATCTCTATTAGGCCACACCAAGTAAATTTTATGGATGACGTCCTTTGGAGACCCTAAATCTAATGCGAGAGGGCGAAAAAAAAAACAAGAAGGGCCCTAAAAAACAAGATGCCTAGATTAGAAATATACTAAGAGACGACAAATGTTAGGATGCAAATTGAATGAGGTGACACAGTGTAACAAGCAAGAAGTCTTTTATTCATCATCAAAACAGCAATAAATCAGGTGAAACAGCAGTTGTCGTCCTGTCCTGTTTCTTTCATCACGTACATTTTTGCAGGCTGCATTACGGGTTTCACGTCAATCTGACTATTTGCGGCACTGTCGTGACTCTTTGGTCAAAGTTACAGGATGCGGAATTTCTTGTTTTTTTTCTAGGAACAGGCCAAAATCAATGCGCGCGCGGACGTCATCCATAAAATTTACTTGGTGTGGCCTTATGAGACGTTCCTAAGCGCCTCCGTTTGTTAACGACAGAGTTAATCATGCTTATTATTTCAGGACTCTAAAACTCACTGTGGTACACTGGCTGTTATTACTCAGCGGAATGTATAGAACTGAAATAAAGAGGTCAACGAGTTGCTCAAAGTTTAACTCTCTAGGATATTTCCTTCCCCGGAGGTAAAAAAAAAACAAGTTATGATCTATGTCCTCTGAGCACCTGCGGGGAAGTGAAATGGTGTACATGTAACTCTTTGATCATTTGCATTCTTCCAGTTTGTCTTTGATATGAACTAACTGAACGTACAAACTGTTGCGGGCCGATTCGTGCATATGCAGCCGCGTTCTGATTAATTAGACTCACAGCAGACTTGCTTAGCTTAATAATACATCGCTACATCACATCGCTGCATACCGCGGCGGTTTTTAACCTCCACGACCGCGAGATACACACAACCTCTCGCTGCCGGGGCCGATCACGGATCAGTCAGCGGCTATAGGAGCGTCAGACTGGCGCACGGCATGGCGACAACACGCTGCCTTCAGTTTTTGTGCGTGACGCTGATGATCCTCTGTAACGACAAGACCGTGGCAGGTGACATCATCGGGGGGAGAGGAGGCCGCGGGTCCACAGACTGCGCTGCCGTGAAAATCAGGTGAGTTTTTATGGAGGAATGAGAACTAGCGCTCACTGAGTTGTATGGACTGTGTCTAGAAGCGAAACGGAGGAGAAACGATTCGTATTTGGTGGCTGATAATATACTTGGAGGGGGGGGGGCAATAGGCAAGGGAGGGAGAATGCCTGTGCGTGTGTGCGTGTGTGTATAGGCGTATGGATGTGTGTGTGTGTGTGTTGTGTGTGTGTTTGTGTGGTGTATGTGTATGTGTATGTGTGTGCGTATGTGTGTGTGTGTATGTGCGGTGTGGTGTGTGTGTGTGTGTGTGTGTGTGTCTGTGTGTGTGTGTGCGTGAGTATACCGGAAGGCAATAACCTACATGTTTTCCATTGTATCCAGTGTTCAGCACCAAGGACAGATCCAATTTCCCGTGCGCGTGTATCTTGTACATTTACTTTAGAATCTTCAAAATGCAAGCTGAGCACGGTAAACCAGGGAACACAAGCTTTATATATCATACTAGAAATGGCACAGAATGCATGAGATGTCCAGATTTCACTCTCTTTATATCCTGACACTCGTGCCATGTGTGTGTAACATGTGCATATGTATTTGTGTGTGGGGGATAAGTCTTCTTTACTTGGGCACTATTTCGTAAAGCAAGAAAATAAACTCGAATTTCCAGATTTTAGTTAACACTATTGACTGCCCCTGTAGGACCTGGACCTTTCATGCACCTGCGGGGTTTCCCACGGTGAGACACCTGCCGCAGCTCCGAGCCACCTGGAAGCACCTGGAACAGCAGCTGCAAACGGCTGAGGGGATGTTGGAACAGGTCGAGAGGCACCTGGGTTCTCCGGACATGTGGATCGGTAGGATAACTGACTGTTTATTTTCCTCAGGCTTGTGGCCCATATCGATAACAAAGTTTGTAAGATAACAAAACACACGAAGAATACTACCATGTCCTACCAGGGAGGTTCAATCGGAGTAATGCCGCCAGAAATGCCGTGGCCGGCAGAAAGCCATTAGAATAAAAATTGATATATATAGATGTTGTCATAACTTAGAAGTCGTGAAACAAACTAAGAGGTTCGTGTACAGTGTTTCTCATCAAAAGCGTCGCTACCGTTAATGGCAAATATAGTACTGGTGTTCCAACAGTGCCACATGTAGTTTGGCCATTGAACACATACTGTAGTTATATGTAGGCTTAGGTAAACGTTGTGCAAGATAGCCTGGTGCCCGGCCTTCTGGCTGGATACCAGGATAAGTACAAGACTTCGGTCATTTCAACCACTTCTAGTATTACGAGATTGATTAAAAACACCATGTTAAAGACATAGATATACTTTGTTACCAAATTTCAAGGTCAAAAGCGTATTTTTAATAGTTATTTCCTTGACAGGCCTAACTAGTTTATCACTAACGCCCTTCTTTATCAGGGAGAGTCGTTGGCGAACTGTTATGTGTTTTGTTATGTACAACTTGTGTTAGACAGTGTTGACGCATATTAAAACGCTGACGAACTGTTTGTTTTCAGATTGCTCGGCCATTTTCCACTCGTCGAACGGGACGGCCAGAAGCGGCGTGTACACCATCCGCCTGGCGGGGGCGAACCGATCCGTCCCCGTCTACTGTCGCATGGAGGGCGGGCAGGGCTGGACGGTCCTTATGCGGCGTCAGGACGGCTCCGTGGACTTCTACCGCACCTGGGAGGAGTACAAGATCGGCTTCGGCAACCTGTCCACGGAGTTCTGGCTCGGCAACGACAACATCCACCTGCTGACCAACCAGGCCAGGTACGGGCTGCGGGTGGATTTGGAGACGTTCGACGGAGAGTCGAGCTACGCCCAGTACCGGAGCTTCTCCGTCCAGGACGAGGCCTCCAAGTACAGGCTGACTCTCGGGAGATGGCTCAACGGGACCGCCCGCGACGCTCTCCGCGTCAGCAACAACTTCGCCTTCGCCACATGGGACAATGACACTGCTACCAAGACGGCCTTCAGGTTCAGGAGTGCGGGGTGGATGTACAATACATATTTCCCCAACCTACACGGCGTGTACTACACTCCGCAAACCGCGCCGACCAACACAAAATTGCCTCTTGATACCATCAGATGGTACATCAGGATAGATGATAAGGGCAATATTTACCCCTTACTGAAGTTTGTTGAGCTGAGGGTCGCACCTGAAGTTACATGAATGATGTTGACGATTTTTCTGTCAGGGCGTCGTGGTCACATTCGTGAGGTAGCCTTACAAGACCGAGTCGTGGATGTGTCGTACAAAACCCAACTGTCTTGTGACTGACGAACTTGCTGTAGATCCTTACCGACGACAGATTCTGTCTTAGTCCCGATGAAAATTCTACAACAAAAATAATCGTGCGACGAATGTGACCACGTCTGTACATTGTATAGCCACATTTCCACATGTTCAGAATGTTCCTAAAAATGACTTAAGATGTTGAATAGTTTTCTTCTCTTTTCTAAATTTCACTTATTGAAAAGTTATCTGGCCATACTATGTACTAATATCGATCTAGATGTTGTGGCAATGTTAAGCTACAGTGCTCCACTCCTCTGTAGTACAATATTGTTCATGATATACAAAGCAAGCGCTGTGGTAGACCAATCAGAAATATTTCCTTCACATCTTGCTTGATTGCTAACATACTTCATGATCCAATAATTACTGTTACATTCCGCAGCTCTCAGACATAGTGATTTCCGTTCATGAATATAATGAGCACAGAAACCTGCTTAGAAGTTGCCATCGGGTGTTTTCCGTGGTATGCAGGCCGACATGAAAGGGCCGGGGGAGTGCTGACTGTCGGGGAAGTGTTGTAACGGGTGCGTTTACATGGTACTATGTACAGTCAGTGCAACGCTGATATTAATAAAGAAAAACGATATGTTTACTGTAAGTTTTGTCTTTATGAGTTTGTTTGTGTGTGTGTGTGTGTGTGTGTGTGTGTGTGTGTGTGTGTGTGTGTGTGTGTGTGTGTGTGTGTGTGTGTGTGTGTGTGTGTGTGTGTGTGTGTGTGTGTTTGTAAATAAGGTTACTAAAGAAGGCTTGGATGGATTGTGTATGTCAATATTTGGTAGGTGGATAGGTTTGATGACACTTCAAAATGATTACATTTTGGGCCCCCTGGCGAATTGTTATGGTACTTCAACGGATTAATTATCTTGAAAGGTTTACATGAATCAAAGATGGCTGGAACCTTTCTGCAAATTCACCAGGGCTTCTCAACAGCACAAATGGGTAGTGATTAATTAGTCAGTACGGTTAGCATACAAGAAGGGGTGTATTATATAATAACGCAGAAATACAACAAATTTCAGGCACAATTACTGGCATTTTGGTGGCAAGTGTTGACAGTCTAAGGTCAACACTTACAATGTAGTACACGTAGCTGCCCATGATGGTACGACAAGCTCTTTTCTACAATTGGTCTGGTTGAGATGACTATAGACATATACAAGGACAGGTCACTACTGACTAAATCACTACCCCTCTTGTGAATCTGTTAAATTCCTGTTGAATACAGGAATAAAGAAGAAATTTATTGAACGACAAGGATACATGGTACAATCATTATGTCCTTGGTAAAATATATGGCAAAAATAAGTCAAAGCCCAAACCTCTGCTTGGAGAGTAAGGCTAGATCAAAATACGATATAACGACATCACACGGGTCAGCCAAGCAGGTTCGAGTTGCTATTAGTACCACAAACTATTTCTGAAGTTGGCTTCTAACTCCATGCTTGTAGTTAGTTTGGGACGTGCCCGTGTAGCAACAATGCAGACACCAACTAGAAAAGTAACATTTGCAAAGCAAAATGCATAATGTTTACCTTCGCATAGGCTCTGTTAATTCTTACACACATTCACGTATATGATGTCAGGAGTCTAAATCCCTCCTACTGTGAAATTGCAACATGATGTAACCTAACACCAGTTATCATGGTGACAGACAGTGTGGTTCCGTCAGGTCAGAGGTCACTGTTTGGAGAAGAAGAAGACGAAACGTAGCAAAAACAATATGTTTTCCTTCGGTAAACATAATGAGGCCACTTAGCGACCTCTAGCGAAAGGGAATAAAGCTGCACCAACTTCCTAAACTGATTTAGAGCTGAGTACAGCCTGAGTACAGGGATATACCAAGTCTCTATTGAAGTGCATGTACTTGTAAGCATAGCTGTGATTTCAATTTGCCTGTAATTACGGTCCAGATGTACTTAAAAATGTTTTCTATATTACAAAAAGAATTACCGCCGTTGCTCTTGAAAGGTAATATTCGAAAAACCATTACATGTATCATGACAAAAATAAATATACCATTATATAGAATTACAGGCATCAGCATACAGATAAAGACAGGTGAACCATGATTTAGCGTCCTATGACAGGTCGATAATTATATTGACCTCTCAAAAGTCTAATGTCTCGACCCTGGGTGTTTTGAAAATATACAGCTTGAGACTTTTACTTTAAAAAGTAGCCACCATCAATTCGTTCTATCACATCAGTTGTCATTGGTTGTGTTGAATAACGATATACTATAATCGCCAATGGTGAAAGGCGATTTCTAGATCTCAGAAAATTTTCCGACCGATCTCAGATGATTTTCTCTTCGTTTGAGGCACATCCAAACATGTTATCCCCCCTGTTAGGCCACACCAAGTAAATTTTATGGATGACGTCCGCGCGCGCATTGATTTTGGCCTGTTCCTAGAAAAAAAAACAAGAAATTCCGCTTCCTGTAACTATGACCAAAGAGTCACGACAGTGCCACAAATCGTCAGATTGACGTGAAACCCGTAACGCGAGAACAGGACAGGACGACAACTGCTGTTCCACCTGATTTTATTGCTGTTTTCATGATGAATAAAAGACTTCTTGCTTGTTACACTGTGTCACCTCATTCAATTTGTGTCCTAACATTTGTCGTCTCTTAGTATATTTCTAATCTAGGCATCTTGTTTTTTAGGGCCCTTCTTGTTTTTTTCGCCCTCTCGCATTAGGTTTAGGGTCTCCAAAGGACGTCATCCATAAAATTTACTTGGTGTGGCCTTAGCATAAACCCAGCCGCACATTCGACTCCACGCGACGAAACCCTACACTTCTACCCTACACGGTGGTGGTAAGTCTAGACCCCTCCCCTTTCAGCCCGGGGAGCACCGCTATGTTTACCCAACCTTTGTGGAGGCCAGGATAAATCGGCCGGATCGAATGATCGTGCCGGTGCGGTTGTCACAACATAAGGAGCCGACTGCAGACTCCCTCCCACTGTGCCAGGAAAAAAATGGACACGAAGGAGCAAGATTTTACCTGACGACAAGACAGCGAGGGATTCAGCGATAGGTCAGTTCTATAGCAACGTTTCGTGTTGAAGATATTGTGAAATCTTATGTTCTTCACATTTTTGTAGATATCTAAGGACTGGAGTAAAGAATGCCATGTTTTCCACACGACTTGCCCCATACCAACATGTGGAGTGCGGTTGAAAGCAGTCTGCTAAAGGAGTAGCATGGTTTTCTTCTTAGAAGTTGTGTAAGAAATGGGATCGATTTTTCTGTCTTTTAAGACAAGAAGGCCAAGGCAAGCTTGGTCAAGCCTACGTGTCTTAAGAAACAAATCCCCCAGACGATAAGAAACAATACGGCCGTGGCTTTGTAACTAAGTGGTTACCTCGCACAAAGTCCGAAGACTTTAAACATGGACTTATAGATGGGTAAACAATTGTTGATCCTAACAAAAGGTGTCTAGAACGAGAAGGATTCTGAACGCAACTTAAAGCTAGCCGTTATTTCTGAAGATAGTTATCTAAATGCTACAGTTTGCTGTAGCCTCATTGTTTCCAATTGATTTATATATTCGGTTTTTAAGGAGTTTGCAATAGTCTTTGTTGACTGAACTTTGGCGTTGGCAACTGCAGACGGTGTTCGCTATGTTCAATATACTTAAGAATCACGTCTGACAAATATATAACTACCTTGACATTTGCTTGTTCGCATACAAAATGGTGTAGGATTATATAATATTGGACAGAATATTCTCCAAATTTTACAAACGTAATATGAAGCTATGACATCACAACCGACAATGTAAATTGTTGCATATAAGATGGCAAACCTTAACATTTTCCCAGCACAATACCTCAAAATTGTAGATATATTTACGGGTACAGTGTCTTAAATTTGTTATCAAAGAAGATAGGTTTATTGTATTGGGTAGAGAGTGTGCGTATACGGTTCGTATGGCATACCTTTTCTTGCTGTTGATTCAGTTAGTCTGATTAGTCTCTACCAGACTAACTACGCTGGCTATATATAGGAGAATATATGCCGGGGGAGTTTGGCCGCCTTTTGGTTTGAACGAAACTACCTCCCCGCGGCCGGACTCCCTTGGCCAATTTGATTCTCTTTTTTGCTGACTTCCACGATCCGTATTCCCGTAGAAAGGCCTGGTGGAGGTTATAGTCTGATAGTGACCTTAATTTGCCCGTCTTAACAGGGTCTTAGATGTCTGTAAGACTTAAGGTAAATTTACATACACCAGTTCTCACACAATAATGACATAACGTTAACACGGATTAACACAGAAATCCCACTTCGTAATCTTCTCCTCTTGGATTACTTGGGATTTCTCCTGCTTTGGATATAGGGTTAAAATGGCACAACTAAAGAACTTAAGATGCACACAAAGCAACAGGTGTTTAAAGGCGATCCCTCTTAAAGGAAGACCTTAAATCAATCAGATGAAAGCGAGAGAAAGTACCAGAGCACCCCTCTACTATTAGTAACCTCACGTTGAAAAGCTCTCAGAGATCAGACCACATTTTACACTCCAAGTTTCAAGTGTTTTGCGCCAGGTTTTTAGATCGATACATATTGAGCTACTGTTATAGAGTTGTGAACCGGTGCAGTCTGTCACAAGTACCTGTAGTAGCTGTGTGTTTAAAAGCTCACCGGGTGTTTGAGTAAACCACGGGCACTTAAAAATCGACAAACGGGGCAATGGGGTCAACATCGGTTGGTAAATAAGACTGCGCGGTCACAAACAACAAGTACAACTTCAGAACCGGACCTGAATGTAACACTCGGAAGGCATGCCAATGAAGACACTATCTAGAAAACTCTCCCCTTTATCATATCTTGAAAACGTTTGATATTTTGTGGTGTGGTGTGTTATAACATGGTGTGACATAATTTACAAAGGAAACATTGATAGTTAGATACGATAAATCTCGTTGCAAAGTTGTATTGCATGATCCCCAAGCAGATTTATCGGTCGGGTTTATTTTGAGGATCTTTATGACCTTTTATGTGTTTCTATCCGTCTCTAGTGGTTTTAAAACGCAGACTAGTAGAGATAGAGACTTGAAAACGTAGGAAAAGCCACAGAAGACCAATAATACAAGCTCGTCCAACAGATACATCTATAGTAGTCGAATCTGTAGCCCTCCCCCATGTCTCTGAATTGCACCCTAACGCCCATACACCTTGGTTTGTTTCGGTCAGACGACAACCCTCTGTTCTCAGTACAATGTAGAGCTTCTCTCTTACATGCGTGTATTTCATGTCAAGTGAACCACAGAATGGAAACAAACCGGCCCACTGACGGCAAACACGCGCAACTTTCCCACCCCGGCGGCACGGGTCTTTCCACGCAAGCGTCAGAAATGTTACAATGTTTTGCGTAGTTCTTATTTTTCTCCACCAAGGCTCAGTCCTCACTCGTCCAAGCATATAAGTTAGTGTTTTGGGAACAGGTGAGAAGCGTTGTTGACGAAACATGCGAGGTAGAATCAGAAACTTGTATTTTGGAAACAGTCGGTCTCGTGGTGGTATTGTTTCTCTGTGAACCTCATACAAAAGGTCTGACAGGAAAGTTAGCTTCCGGTTTGAGTCTTACATTCGAGTTGCAGTACATATACTTCGCTCTGAATCTACCCGTTGATAAGTCCATACATTGATAGCACAGTATTACGATGTATCTTACTCTTATCTTGCTTTTAAAACTTTCTTGTTGTTCTCGCCGCAGTAGCTTACTTGCCAATGACTTCTGGATACTTAAATAATTCATAGTACACTTTTTCCTTTCGTCATTTGGTTTTTCTCAATCATTGCATATTACGTGAACAATATATCGACAGAAGGACCCAAAATAACTCACGGAAGTATTGTCATTGGATGGGACACTATCTTTGATCACGCCATTACATGCTTACAATTCAAGGCAATTTAGGAAATATCAGTATACATTAAAGTGGTTTCGTTTACTGTGATGACCTACATTCCTTTTCAACTCAATGTATTTGTGTTTCAAATCACGCTCGTTGTTTCCTGCAGCCGACAAGCTAGCCGTATTGTTTTAACCACCAAGATGGCAACTATGATGCTTTATTGGTGAGATGCAATGCTCTATTGATTGACAGGTCGACAGACGATAAACTTGTTGCTATGGAGATAGCGAGCCATCCCCGAACAAGTGACTATCTGTGCTCGGCACTTAGTAGTAAACTGGGCTAGGGGTAATAATACGGTTGTTACAGGTGGCCTCTATTGTTCAGGAAAGGTGTCATTTGAAAAGGTTTTGTCTCTTCAATAGCGTCGGAATCTCACAAACAATGACGGAAATTTATCTGTTTAGATATACTCGCTGGGTTGGCCTAGAAAATACAGAACATCCTACACTTAAGTGTCCTTTCCCCAGTCTTCCTTTTAAACATGAAGCGCTGGCACTGATCAGCTATGGATGAAAACTGCAACGAGGACGTAGAAGGTCTGTAATATTCCATGTTTGACGATCAGTTTTTCTTCGAGGAACGTAAAAATTTTATAGACTTTTTTGTGCTTTGGAGTTTGATAGATTGAAGTGGAAATGTCCTTGACCAAACCTATTTTAGCCCCCGAGTCCTACATCCTCAAATCCTCTCGCTATTTGCAAAGAAGATGTACATGTAGGACTCGGAAGCTAAGATAGGTTTGGTAACCAGGCTAGCATGAGTAGACTAAGCACTATACCCCTTTAGGCCACAAGCCGTTTGTTTGTGAAAACAGCACGCACCGCAAATGTACTGTTAATGTTGTTTGGGAGGGAAGGCCTTTCAGGAACCCGCCACTTAAAGACAAAAATGCGTAAAACACCCAACAGGTGATGACACAACTTCAACGAGACGCTTGAGGTTTTTTCTTCAACCACAAGCTGTCAAACGTGTCTCTGAGGGCGGATACGTGATTTTTCATGTTCGTAAAACCAGCTAGTGAGCCCACGATTGCGTTAACTGCTGTTTATTTGCCAAAGATGTTCAGGAAATCCCTCTGTTGTTCTACATCAGACGAATTCTATCGTCTACGACAAGTTTCCCTGGTTTCACACGATTCAACCCTGCCACCTGTACCAGACTCTGTGGACAGAAACTTAGACGGTGTGTGCTCAGGGTATTAATGGCCTAGACTTATCGTTTTTCTGATCTGCGAATAATTTCTGACGCACTGGCAGAAGATTTGCAGATATCGTGTCAGCTACAAAAGGATCGCAAACTCTTGTCAGATATGCAGGACGACTTTGTGTTCACTTTGTATGGAGTTAGCCTGGGTGTCATCCCCAGTAGTATATTCGCCAGCTCTATAACCAGTTATAGAGCTGGCGAATATACTACTGGGGATGGCACCCAGGCTAGTATGGAGTAGGCGTACGAGGTAATCTTGCGGTTGAAAATCGTTACAGAAATTTTAACAGGTGGGTCATAAAATGTGTTTTTGATTCTCTGATTTTTTGTTCAGGGTTCGCCACAGATGTCGCTACCAGTCGGTTAGAGGGAAGCACGGTGTCAACTACTGTGGGGAGACTGTGGTCACCCAGCATGGCGACTACCACTGCAGCCAAGTCCGGGCGGTCCGCTAGTCCGAAAATGATGCGGAGTAGGATATCACCTTTCTCCAAACTTCTCAACCAGGTCAGTACGACAACAACAACAACAACAACAACAATATAACAACAACAGTGACATCTTATGCTTGTTTTGCAACAAAACGGTAAAACATAAAAATCGAAATACATGTGTACTAGTTATTAACGCATAGATCTAGGAACCACTTCAACTTTTAACAAAATGTTGAATGCCGTGGCGTGTATGAAATGACTAAAAAGAATCGCGGCCAAAAAAGTATTAATAGTCATTTCAAAGATCGTCAATAAGGTAGGTACGAACCAAATATGGGGAGGTTTTCACTGTCTTCAAATTGTGATTGAAAACAATTCAGAAGTACAGTACTAGTAGTCATACAGTTCGTGGCACTTGTTCTCTACATTTGCAACGTTGAGTATAGAATGAGAAAAAAATTGTTTCTGTCGATGAAGGTTAGACATCCAGGTAATGAGATACACAAAATCTATCCAGTTGTTTGAGTAACAATTTTCTGGCGATCCCGCACAAATGTTCGACGAACTCTTCAGGCTTTTCAGGGTAAAATGAATGTATTCTCCTCATTGGTGGTCTGGCCGCTTGTATATATTTTTTATCTGTTGTATCTCAGTTTCCATTACAAGCGTGCGAAA
The DNA here is from genome assembly GCF_001625305.1 of Branchiostoma belcheri. Taxonomy (NCBI): domain Eukaryota; kingdom Metazoa; phylum Chordata; class Leptocardii; order Amphioxiformes; family Branchiostomatidae; genus Branchiostoma; species Branchiostoma belcheri. Next base: position 685,019 of record NW_017803976.1, read on the forward strand.
TGCGTGCCGATTAGTTTTACGCACACACACACACACACAACCAAGTATGGGGAGGTTTTCACTGTGTCTTAAATTTGCGATTGAAAACAATTCAGAAGTACAGTACTAGTAGTCGTGGCACTTGTTCTCTGCATTTGCAACGTTGAGTATAGATGTGAAAAAATGTTTCTTTCGATGAAGGTTAGACATCCAAGTAATGAGATACACAAAATCTATCCAGTTGTTTGAGTAACAATTTTCTGGTGTTTTTTTTCTTCTGTTTTTCCCAGGTGGCCACGGGGTTGCGTCAGTCTGCAGACGACTTTTCTCAGGTCAAACTGATGCTTCAGATCGACGGCCATCTTCCCGCTGACGTCATCGAAAACATGCGCGATCCCGCACAAATGTTCGACGAACTCTTCAAGCTTTTCAAGGTACAATGAATGTATTTTCCTTATTGGTGGCTTGGCCTTGGTATATTTTTTGTCTTTTCAAGGACATAATACATATGTATAATGTCCTTGGTCTTTTGTATCTCAGTTTCCATTACAAGCGTGCGAAATGCATGCACACGTTTTACGCACACACACACACACACACATAAACACACAAACACGCACATGCACACACACACACACACACACACACACA
>NW_017803976.1:685700-760858 GCF_001625305.1 Branchiostoma belcheri
AGAGAGAGAGAGAGACGTTTTAGGCCGCTCGGAACTATTCTCTCTCGTAATCATTTACTTCTAAATAAAGAAATGTGGTCTTATTTTCCAGGTGACAAAGACAGACATAGACCTCCTGGAGGACCTGGTACGAGACGCGGGGAGGATGCTGGACTTTCAGGAAGGTTTGAAGGAGTTTAAGCGGGAGAGTCGGTACGAAAGCATCGAACCCTCCCCGGAGAGAAACGCACACGCCATAGCGGACAAGCTGGAAAAATTATTACATAACGGTAGGTTTGATACATTTGTGAGCGGTATGCTAATTTTTTATACTGTTCCACCTATACCTTTCTTTCTCTTTTTTCTTTTTTTGATATGTCTTATAGGATCAGCTACAGCAATTTTCAAGTAAAAGTACAGGACAATGTCTAGAATTTGAGTATGAGAGTGATTCCTTTCTGGAGTCACGTATTGGAACATCAGTAATCACCATTGCTTAACGGTGGTTGATTGAGATAATTGGTTTGCTATCTTATCTATCCAAAACAAGGCCAAGAAACAGATGTTGAGTCAATACAACGGAAGGCTAACTCCGAGGACAGTCTTGACAACCACCTGTTCCACCCTCATGCACACCTCACAGTTTTCCGCTAGGGGTCGCTGTTAGACGGGAAGAAAATGTTTTTCTGACATCGGTTGTTCTTTCTCAAAGCAATCATGTTCACAATACAAAAGTTATAACGATATAAGACGAAAAGACGGAGTGTTGAATTCACATGTATTTCATTTTCTGTTTGTTTGTTTGTTTGTTCTCTTTATTTATTTATTTCTTCTTCTCTCAACAGATAAGTCCAAAGAGAGCAGTGGCGTTCTGGCCTTCCTGCAGCACTATGGGAAGGCGAAAGGCTTCGGTCGCGAACGGCTTCATGTGGTCAAGAGCGACATTTGTTCCATGTTGGGCATCAAACGTTCACAGGTAACTCAAATTCCTTCGAATCATCTTTTTATTATGTGCTTAGGCCACAACAAGTAAATTTTATGGATGACATCCTCTGCCGACTCCAAATCCAATGCGAGCGGGCGAAAAAAAACAAGGCAGGCGGAAAAAAACAAGGTTCCTACATTTTAAAATAATGTTGACTCAATTATTGTACAAATGGTTTTTATTCAATGCGAACATCATATACACAGCCAGCATTACATATCACTGCATCAAAGTAAGAAACAAAACATTAAATCAGAGCCTTTTCTTGTCTCCTCTCTTCAGTTATCTGCCTCCCGGCATGGCAACAGACATCTTTGCCCATTTTCGGCATGTTGACCACTGTCAGAAGGCAACAAAATTTCTTTTTTTTTCAAAATCAGGCGAAAATTAATGCGCGCGCGGATGTCATCCATAAAAATTACTTGCTGTGGCCTTATGTACTGTCCTCCTCCATGTACTGTCCTCCTCCAAAATTACCAGCTGGGATCTCTATGTAACACCAACAATGTCTCCCCAACAGTTCATCTTCATAACGAAGTACCAGGAGGAGAAGAAGGAGGAGGGGTACGTGTGTATCTACCAGCTTCCCGCCAACAGAGCCAGGAAACTCATCGCCATGACCAAGTCAAACGACGACAGACTTTTAGGTGAGCTGTGTTTAAAATGCCATGAGTAATCTCCAAGCAGATAATGGTGAGGAAGATTGAAACGCTTTCTGACTGTTGGGCTTATCAAAATACATGTACAATTATTTGTCTTCATGTCAGAACCATTAGGCCATGTTGACTTGATTATATGGATGACATCCTCCGGGAGCCCCAAAACTGATGCGCGCGTGCGAATAAAAAAAAAGTTTTGCAAAAAAAAAAGTAGTTTTCATTATGAAATCTACGTGGTCATGAGGGTTGAACAAATGGGACAGAATATGGTTTGGCGAATAATCTAATCTTCAAGTTCATTTCCTTACAATTTCGTCTTTTTTCGTTTGATTTTGGCATTCTACGACATTGGTATAGTTTTTACTTATTTTTTTGTAACTTACGGTATATTTTTGCTCATTTTGCAACTGTTTTGTACGATTTACAGTATGGTTGAAAACATTTTTTTTTGGAAACGGCCGAAAATTCATGCGCGCGCGGATGTCATCCATATAATCAAATCAACATGGCCTTAAAATGTATTTTTTCTTAGACAGTCATATTGTGTAAATCGTAAACAACGCCTGGAGTTATCCATGTGTAACGAAAGCTTCTGTTGATGATGAAGACACACTGTGACTGTACATGGTGCTGAAAGCTTTTCTGTTTGTAGGTTTACACGTAGCAGCTTAGGAAATATTATAAATTCTCAGATTAATATCATTGATACACATTTTATTTGTTTCATAATGTCATGTCCACCCTAAAATCTTCTCTGTCGTTGTCTCTGTTTTCAGGTCTTGGACTGAGAGCTGTGAGACTGACGGGACACAGACGGGTCCCTCTCTCCATGCCGTTTAAAGAGGAGGAGCTCTACAAAAGGACCTTCAAAAAGATGGAGGAACTCTCCAAACTTTACGACCAGCCCATCTCCGCCCTCGAGTCGGGCATCCTCGGAAACCAGCTGGCGAAGCTGGCGGAGAAGCACGAGAAGGAGAAGACCGAAGTGACGCCGACGCCGACCAAAGACGAGAGGCCACGACTGCCGCCGATCTCGCTTCCTCCGGCCCCGCGGAAACCCACCATCAGCACCAGCCTGCCGGTGAACCACCTCCACGATGAGAACAAAAGACTTCTCCTACAGACACACTCTCTACAGGAGAGCCTGGTCAGTCAAAAGCTCGAGTTGGCCAGGAAGACAGAACAGGTGAGGGAGAAGGACTTACAAATGGCTCACCTGGAAAGACAAGTGTCGATGTACGAGCAACAGAACACAAACTTGCACAAGCAGGGACTCACGATGGCGAGGAAACTACAAGACATGAGGAAGCAGGCCTTGATGTTGGAGCAGAAAGTCAAGGAGTTCCAGATTAAGAACGACCTGTACAGAACCGCGGCGCGCACCAAGATGCGCTTCGGTAATCAGATGTCATTGGCTAGAAGGGCGATCCCACAAGTCCGTGCGGTACGGCCCAGGGACGTCCTGAACTGAGTGTGTTTTGTGATGTTGAAAAGAAGAGAAAACAGGGTTACAAAACGGGAAAAGAAACAGTATTTTATCTGAAAATGACAAATCTTTGTTACATGACAGTCAAACCTGTACCAGTTACAGTCTGGCATGTGTTCACCTGTTTATAGTAATCACCTGTATACTGCTTCAACTTTCCTCAAGTTCCTTGGGTTCTCACAACCAACATTTTGACTGTATTTTCCTTTTCAAATAATGGTCAACTTCAAATGTATAGGGTGACGGAATGACTTTAATAATCCATGTATATATACATTAATGTTTGCCAGAACAAGCCAGGCTGGCCTTTTAATTCACAAAATACACTCACGACGCAAAGTTTCCTTTAGTTTTCTACTTTTACACAGTCGTTAAATGTTGCGGTCGTTTCAGGTCCGGTTCAAGTGGGGTTGACGGCATGAAGTAACAGAGTGGTGTTGTTAAAGATATCCAATATTGCCATATACATATCATGTACAAAGACTTTTATTTCCTCTCTTATATACATGCCATGCATGCAATGGTTTCAATGTCAATCATTATGATTTGTATGTTACACGTACTAATTAGGACATCGAAGCGCGTTGTAATAAAAAAAGGACTGAAATCATTGTGATATATCAGTCTAATGTATTATCAGTGTGACTTTCTACAAGTACATGTGTTTTTTTTTCATTCAGTCTATTTGGTGGGACTTCTTTTAATTTGTTTTAATTACCCTTGTACAGAAGTCATAAAAACCTATAATGTAGGTAGTTGATAACTTTTTGGGGGGTGATAAATGATAAGTAGGAAGAACACAAAACGTTAGACAAGTAACCCACACAGAGCTGCTTTAAATTGAGGAGTTATATGGTCCAGTATAAAAAGGGCTTGGAGTGGTGCACTACTTCTACGAGACGCTAGATGACGCGCCTCACCATGAAGATAACTTACGGCAAAATGTACTGCCAAAACACATGACTCCACTTGTGAAGTGTCTGCAAACTGTCATGATTGAACAAATTCATTCTGCAATAACAGGTTTGGACTTGTTTGAGTTATTTCTAGTTCTAGTATTCAGATCATTAACACGGACCAAATTATCCTAAGCAGACGGCACACATTAACGCCATTCAAACATCACATGAAGACTTTTCACTCTTGAACTTCAGACTTCGTTTTCTAACTTGTTGCTGTACAGAATCAGAAAGTTTTCTGACAGCAACAATCACATAATCCGGCAGTTTATTTCGGCAAAGGCAACCCGTTTGATCAGCTTGATATTGTTGTGACTTGTGTTTGTGACTTGTTGTTTGTGTTTACCAGTTTACGCCCACAATTCCCCGCGCGGGATTGTCCCCTCCCAACCGCAAACCCAGAACGAGGCTCCGAGCGGAAAGTCTCAACTTCAGAGTTTGGAGCTGTTTTTTTGAACGATCGGAAGAACGCGACTGTCCCGTGCAAGAAAGCAGCAACTTTCCAAGAAGGTAAATCTGTATAAAACTTTTCTCCGTTAGCTTAGGGCTCGGCGGTGCTGTTGATTCACTCACAGCTGTCGTAGCGAGCGTGGCTGAGTTCGCAGGCGACCCCGGAAGTGTACGGATCGATTGTTTACATTGGAAGTAGACTCTGGCGACCTCGGGGTTTAGTTCAGTTCTCAGGAGTGCGATCCCGAACTATCCATCACCATCGGGGCAGATTTTACCTCCGATTTGGCGTCGTACTTCTTGTTTAAACGCACCCGGCTTCCTACCAGCTTCCTCTGACCGTATTTCGTCCCGGCCATGCGTAGATCGCGCGATAATCCGGACCTAAGGCGCGCGTAAAGCCCGGGAGAGTGAGTAGCCGGAGTGAGTGTACGTACGTAGTGGGGCCCGACTTGACAATGAGTTTTCACACGTGAGCTGGCCGGGACGCGATGCGGGGCGGCCACTTCCAGCGGCAGGCTCACCAACTCCACACAACTCCCACCGGACACTGCACGATCGGCAGGGTTTGATACTCCAGCCTCCAGGAGACCTGGGTACCAGCCTTGAGACTGATTGGCTGTGCTGATTGTCTGCTCAGTTCTTAGAGGTTGTCAGCTGGTATTAGTGCTGCATTCTGCTCCAGACTTGTTGCCTGCAGGCCAGGACTGCAGCAGGCAGGCATGGAGAACCCCAGCTTCATCCCCACCCAGCTCACGACCCCTGCCCTCATGGTGCTGGCGTCCACCGCCGAGGCGGCCAGAGACACGTCCAGCCTCCCTCCGCAGCAGACGGGCGGCTTCACGCCGCAGGGCACACCTGGGCTGGACAAGGAAGGACACGTGCCTTTCTCCACCGCGTCCTTCTCTCTCCCCACCATGTACCCTCGCCAGGCAGGGGCAGACGGGTCCTTCCCCAACCGAGAGTTCATCCCCTCCGTGCTGCATCTTCACCCGCACTTCGCGGGAACCCACCTGGAGAGGAGCGGGCTCGCCATGCTGAACTCCACGGGAAGCGGGGCCTTCCGTCCCTTCAGCATCAGCGAGGACAGGGACGGCATGTACCAGTCGGCGTTCACGCCGGCCAAGAGACTCAAAAGTAGTCAAGAAAGTGACTTGGTAGCACGATTTCGGGAGGGCGAGCACGGGAGCTCGCCACGAGAACTGTCGGAGAACCACCGCTCTCCGGCCTCGTTGGTGAAACACGAGCAGGGAGAAGACGGTCTGCACCGAGGATCTCCCAGCAGCTCGGCCTTCAGCATCCATCCCGGGGGCAAGCTGGACCGAGACACCATCAGCCCTGCGTCTTCAGAAGAGGGTCGTACGTTGAGAACAAGTAAGTGTTTTCCCCGTACTAGTCTTAACTCGCGTAATTAACATTCAGTTAATGATTTCTTGTTTTCTTTCCTAAGAACATACTGACCATGACTGCATTGTAGGCTTGCTTCATTTTGTAAAGTTAATGTTGGGTAAATTTGTCCCCGGGACCATCTGTTAAAGTTTCTGGTTCACTTCTGTATTTTTTCAAGTGGTGAAATCAGCCATTAGAAACTATTTTTAACCAACAGTATTTCAACATTAGTGTCAGAAGAATTGTTTTGTGGCGCTCTCAAGTTCAACTTTTTTGTGGCTGTGAAATGGCGTGTCTTTTATTGTCGTCGGCAAAATGGCGTGGCTTTTTTCACCTGCCAAACAATGGTAGCATATGTTTTCACTATGTTATCATTGGCAATGGGTGTAGCAAGCACTTATTCAGAAAGAACCAACGTGCATGGTCCCTTGTTATTGTGGCGTGAGCCAGCCCACTTTTTTTCCCTACTGAAACAGCTTTTCTTGTTTTCTGGTTAACTGGTAACGTTTTTGTATTGTGAATAGAGCCGCAAGAGTCGTGACAAGGAAAGTGGTATTGAACAATAATGTGGACATGTTTGAAGTGGCAGCACGTTGCCACTGTTGACACATATTCTTGACAGTGTGTATTGTTGTGTTACTTTACACCTCAGGCCTAACCCCTGACGGTCGATGGCTCGGACTCTCCCCAGGTATAGATGTAGTTACACTGTGACGTGTCATTGTGTAGTTATGTGTGCTAGACCATAGTAGATAGTGAGTTTGAATATGGAAGCTTTTCCTATTTTTTCTGTTACACAGGATTTATAAATAGCATTTGCAATCATTGCACTTCGTATCAAATTTCAAACAAAATTCCTAACCTGCTAGCCTCTATCATTTTATTAATTTTTTTGATTAGAAGAAACAACTTGAAGAAATTACAATACAGCAAGGACCTGTATGAAACTAAAAATAGTAAGACAGATACTGGGTTTGAATCATTTTGAAAAGAATGAAAAGAATATACATAGTTTTTGAGAGAGTCTACTAGTTCTAGAGGAAGCCTATAATGCAACTAGATCAGAAAATCCACATACACAATTTACTTTTATGTATACATTATTTAGGAAGACCTGTGCATGTATGTACATTGCACACACAGCAGTGGCATTTCAATACCTTTTTGTCCAGTCCCTATCGAAATGAGTTTCTGTAATTATGTGCCTATGTGATGTAAAAACAGTCAGTTTGGTCAATTTTACAGCTATAATTCAGATGCAGATTCGATCTTTTTCTCCACTCAAAAGGAGGTACATGTGTCTGTACTGTTAACCAAAACTCTAGCTGTGTGCACCCCGCCTCCTGACATATCGCATGACTGGGAAAATCCCACAGGGTGCAATTGGAAGGGAACGTAAACCTAAACAATCCTGGCAAGAACAAGGAAAATGCCCCCAGGCCACCTGAACCTGTTATCACCTCTATTCTGATACAAATCACCTGGGATGAACTCTTCTAGAAAGGTCAAGTTTCCAAATTTAGACTTTTTTTGTCTGTCTACTACCGGTAGTAACGTTATATGACGTTCAAAACATGTAAGGAAAAGTAGATGAAGTTGTGTTATTTTGGATGAAACATTGGCGTGGAAGAAGAAAAAATGTTGTTCTTACTCTTCTGTTTGTATATGTTGAAATCATGCTTTTTTGTATCACATTTCCCATTTACAAAAATGGTGGTTGTCGAGTCAACTGGTGCCATTGTCCAAATTATTTTGCCTGTCTATTTTTGTTTGTCAAAAACTCGTGAAGTGATGACACTGGTAGTGTGTGCTAAACAATTGTTATAAAAGTTAAAACATGCTAAATGCTTACATGACTTTTTCTTGCCATTTGCAAAAAAGATCATTACATTTTTCCATCCAGCTTCAGATGATGATTTAGAGCAATAGTTTTTAGCCATTTGATACTGCCATGATCAAATACAGTACTGTAAAGGCAAAGAGTTCTGACGATAGAATACAGTTCTTCTTCTATGGTAAGATGTTTGAATTGTACTAGTATGTTCTAACGCAACATGCACAATTTAAAAAACAAAACAAAATCTAGATCTAGTTGTGTGTGTATTAACTGTATTTATTTGAGAAAAAACATAGTTTGTGATCTTGTGTCTCTAGCTACACTGTATTTTGTAGCTATTTTGTACTTTGGAGTTTGGAACTAAGTATAAAAAGCTATTGCAATCTTTTGGTAGTCTTTATTTGTCATTTTCGGCTTGTCTAAGTTTGTGTGTTTTCACACTTTTAATCAAAAGTAGCTTTCTTTCATTTCTTTCCACTGTAGTAACCATTATTGGCATATTTTGGTTGTCCTCTGTGTTAAGTTTCAGGGTATCTTTGTTGAACATTTTTGGTCAGCCATAGCAGCATTCTTATTACATTTCTATTGTCTATACAGGTACCTTACCGTTTGCAATGTAACTTTTCTTTCCAGTTTAAAGATTAAACATCTCCCAAACAATTCCAAACAAGCGGATTTTCTTGTCTGGCTCTAGAAGGAAAGTCACGCTTTGTTGGAAAGGAGAAGAAAAACTTGTTGAACTTTTGATACCTTGCTTCAGCAACAAGTAAACAAATTAGAGAGGTTGACAACAGATTAGGCCGCAAATTACTTGACTGGGTGCAATGAGTACATAAACACTCAGAAATCTGTATCTACCTGTTGTATTCTGCCACTTTGGAGAGATCAAAATCAAAAATTATGACTAAAAAGGGTTGAAATCAGAACTAGTTTTACTACATTTTACTTTCAGATATGTTTTGCATAATAGTGTTTTGAGTGTTTTGAGAAAGAGAATTGAAGCATGGTATTTGTACATGTACTTGTGCAGTAGTTATCTGTATATGGTGATTACATTGTTTAATGACAGGTTCCGTTGCATTAACTGCCATTATGTGATTAGTCGGAATTTGAAGCCCTAGTGTAGATGGATTGCGGGGAAAAATCAGGTCGTAGGACTTTGGGTCATTCTCAATACTTACCATATCTAAGATATGATTTCAGGTTGTATTTGTGGCTAAATTAAAACCTATTCATGTGGAAAGTACATTTAAGGTATTGGATTTTTTCAGGAAACAGGAGTAGCTGTCTGTCCAAGGAAGCTTTTTTTGCCACCAAATCAATTTGGTTACTACTAGTCTAGGTTAGGCAGCAAGGAGAAGGATAAAGCATATTTTTTGTATATTTATATTGTTAACTGGTTGAATGAAGTCAAAACAAAGGTTATACTTAAGTTTTACACTTGTTAATCATTGTAGGATTGAAAAACCAGGTTTGCAGGCATGTAACTCAATGTAAGTTAAGTTTTGTAAATTTTACTAGCCTTTTTAATATGAACTGTTCAACTTAGAAAGTGAACCAACCATGTTTCAATATTTGTATCACTGAGCTGCGAAACAGACAAAACCAATGCCAATCGCTGCAGAAAACTAAACAAACCTGGCAGAGCCAGTTGTCTCGACTGCTCCTTTACCATTCGTTGCCTACCATATGGCAGCCATTGTACGCCAGCGCGCACCGCACTAACTTTCCTTTTGTGCCGCCCAGTTTATGTGCACAATACCCTTTGACTCTCCCGAGCATATGCGAGGAATATTCCTTAATCGAGGAATAAGTAGGACGGCATTGTATCCGGGAACATCCCGTCAAAGGGAGGTGCTTGCTGGTAATTGTTGAAATGGATAACAGCGCCGTGCCTTTATGGCACCCTTGCGAAACAGTACATAAAGCGGAGGTGTTACTTGGGAAGGGAAACATAAATAAGCGGATGTAAATTTGTAGGCCTGACACTGGTAACTGTTCTCTATGGGGTGCTCTTCCCGGCGTGAGTTACGAGAATCCTGTCGGCGGTGATAGAGAAATGGTATACAATCTCCTGCCAGCATTGATATCAGGGAATAAAAAGCGGGCGTAACCTTCGGATAGGTCCTTGCCTACCCTTATTTGCACTGAGTGCTGCGCACGCAGTATTTCATTGCCCCATTTGGCAAGGCACAACCTATTCATTTTCATTATTATCACATAATGTAGTAATTTGTTATGTTATGGTGAAGGTGTCACTCCGTTGAGCCCGCGAGGAATGAAAGCTCCCAGAATATTATTTATAGATTTATCGACAAGTCTTGATATGAATATTACATATGTGGCAACATAATCACCGGCTATGCAGATATTAGTGTCGTGGGGTGGTCTGAAAGTTTTTACCTGGGCGATGTTCCCAGCTCGTTTGAACGTATGGCTTCCCGTCAGAAGAAATGGCCCATGTGGGCTAATTTCTCTACCCAATCTCTTGCAAATTTGTAGAAATTTGCCCTTGTAAAAGAGCATTAGTTGCAAGTGGGAAGCGGGGGGAGATTTCTCACTGCCTTCATTATTTTCCATTCTAAAGTCCATTTGGGTTGCAGGTCGGCTCGTTCCCCATTTCGGAAAGTAACTCGGGCCATTCAATTCCTGTGTCAAATGCGATATTTTGGGGACAAAACGCGGAGTGTAATTATTGTGCAGTAGCGTGTGCAACGCGCCGCCATAACGCGCAAGGTGTCAATGTATTCCCGGCCACGAGGAAATTGCCGGAATGGCCGTCCTGCCAATTTGACATTTCCTGTGTTATTTGTTCTGGACCGGCGGGATGGGAATGACTGGACGTTAACGGGAAAAGTCGAGTGCATTACCGTCATCCCCGCCGTGTAAGAGGCGTGCTTGCGCGCCGGTTAGCGCGGGCTCTCCACCCACCAGACAATTGAAATCCGTGACTTAACGGCTGATTGTATGAACATGAGGGTCAGGAGGGCCGCTGCCCTGTGCCGGGGGAAGTAATTCACTCATACAGATGGCAGCACGGGCATGTGTGTGATGAAATCCTGCCAGACTGAGATCCAATCATGGTCCTCGATATCGACGTGGCGATCCAGAAATCAGGCGGGGTTTGGACCCCCTAACGTGACACCAATACAAGTGGCCAAACGGAAATACAGCCATGTAGTGAGAGAGCTCTTGAGTGGACACACACACACTTTTTCACTATACTTGTACACAAAATCAATGTTGGAAGGTGCCCTTGATCAAAGGGGTTTTCAAATAGATGTGTACATGTAAGTTTTGGAAAGTTATGAAATATACACCTATTTCCCTTTTTTTGTGTCCACTGGTATTTTATTTTGTTAAGGTACAGACAGGAAAAATGATTTTAAAAAAGGTACAGGTGCACCGGATGTTCACATCCAGAACTGTACCTAAATGATGTTACAGGTAGAGGTATTGGGTACACAGCCCTAGAGTCATTTGCCATTTCTGTCTGCATGTAGTTTATATGCCTTTTGGACTCCATTTTCGTGCTTGTGTTTGTCATGTTGAGTATATTTGTGCTGTCACTGATCAACTATGGATTACTGATAAAACTGTAGGAGGTCATTCTACATGTACACCTGCTGCTACAGCAACACCCAGACTTGTAGTTTTGCAATTATTAATGAACGAGAAGGAAAAATATTTTCTTTATAATTAAAAGTTTATTGTCCGTTTTCTTGCACAATCTTTGTATATTTTGGTAACTTCTGTATCCTAACAGTTTTTTTTTTTTACATAACTGGTGTATGTGTTATGCCTTGAGGTGGTTTATTGGTTACACACGAACAATAAAAAGAAGAGGCTGTCCAGTTTTGGAAAACATCACATCTAAAAGTGATGAGATTTCCCAAAGATAACACTATTGCGTAATGCGTATCATAATGTTAGTAGCAAACGCAATTGGCATGCATCACCAGAAATGTTGTTCATGTTATCCACTTTTTTGCCCACAAAGTCTGAAATTGGTGTAGTTCCGATCTGCCCCAGTGTGTTTTGGCCAAAACCTTTCAGTCCTGAACTCAAATTTCAGTTAAAGTCTTCAAGTCCATACTTGCCCTCAGTAGTACATGTAGTCAGTGGTTAACTAGTTGGGCAGCCCTGGTAGATTGTACAATAAAAATGTAAAACGTTGTTGGTAGAGTAGTTTTGAAGCACAGCAACAGTGGGATGTTAAGGGAGGAATGCTGATATGCTCTTGAGCTTTGAACTTGTCTGTACCTCTCAAAGTTAAATCTTCGGATATTGTTTTGCTTTATTCCACTTTAGGTCAACAATTTGATTTGTACTTTTTAGTTCCAGCACTGAAAATTGCACAGGTACAAGCCAATCTGAACAATTTTGCTGGAAAGAATAATTTTAAAGATAAAAATGCATGTGTATATCTGCCTTTGACAGGTTTCGGCTGATATGAAGTGATATGCATATCCACTTGTTTTAGAGAGAAATACATGCATGTAGGTTTGGTTTTCGACATGTCTAAAACAGTGGTTGTCCTCTATGACAACTGACGCCTTCATTCATTGGATTCAGAACTTGAAGTTGAGGTTTACAAATACAATCAATTAGGGCTGAGTCAGACGCTCTGTTAGGCAGTTACACGGTACTCTCACTGCATCAGCTGTTTTTTGCGGACTTGTCCTTGTAGGATAGTCTGGCCGACTCCTTTCTCTATTACAGCGAGATTCCCAGTCGCAAGCTACGAATCAGCGAGGGCCCACCACATCCCACCATTCATTAACTTAGAATTGATTCAAAGGATCGCGCCACTGTGGAAAGGATTGTTCTACACCACACCTCCATTCCCTCATGACTTCAACAACTTTCCTTAATTAGATTTACAATGCCACATGAGTTTTCCTTACCTGTGAGGTTCTGAAAATCTCATTGCAAAGGATTTTTCTGTGTTTTACATATAGGTGGGTTTTCTGTTATAGGTCATAACTGGGATACATTTTTTTTTATTTTGCAGAAAGTACTAAGGCCACACCAATTTAATTTCTTGGTTAACGGATTTGCCCGCTTCATTTTTTTCTGACTTGCAAATAAAAATAAAATTCAGAATCAACTGCAAAATGCTCATATTTTGCCCTGAACAGTTGAAAACAATCCTTTTCTTCCTAGTTGTTACAGTTATTCCATCTTTCAATGCAATGGTATCATTAAAAGTTCAAAATTCATTGTTTAAATTTTGAACCGGCCTGGTGTGTTGACTTCATGGCTCATTTTGTAGCATTTTGGGCCATAATAGGATGCCTAGGCCTGTTTTTATTTTTTTATTTTTTCGCCCGCCCGCTCCATTATTTTTCTAGAAAAATCCATTAACCAAGAAATTAAATTGGTGTTGCCTAAGAGCAAGAAGTAAATACAGTATGGTAGTCTGGTTAAAGATGTTACAACACAATCAGTGGTCGAAATACTTTTTTTCAGTGTTCTGCAATATTGCAGAAGAGTCAAAATTTTGTTCTGCAATTTGGAAATACTTTCTGCAAATACACAAGCCTCTATACTACAATCTTGCAGGTTTATAAGCATGAACTATTGATTGATATGCAAATTAGTGAAGACATTTTTTTTAAGTAAAAAAGGAAACAAAAGTTAGACAAGTCAAGACAAGGATGATGCAAATTAGTGAAGAAGCTCCAGGACCTGTTGTTTCAGAACAGGAGCTCAAGTGTTGTCTGTCCTTGATAGGACCTGAGAGTGCTAGTTTACTAAATTGAAAACTTTTGAATCTGGAGTCTATTTTTCCTTCTGCAAAATTGCAGATTGTATAAATTTTTCTTCTGCAATTTTGAACATCTATCTGCAGATTGCAGACTGCAGACAGGTATTTCGAACACTAGACTGTGTTGTCTGTTATGAAATGTTTAACCTTTTGGAGGTTTTATGTTTTCTTGAAGAAGTGTATACATAGTTTATAAATAGTCTAACTCTAAATGTTTGCCTCTGGGCCCAAAGATTTGTGTACTTTGAGTGCTTATTTTCACTTGTTTCAGAACTTAAAACATATGATACTGAGCATAAAAATCTGGGGGAGGTCCTTTGACACTTTTAGTTGTCTCAAATTTTAGTCTGAAAACAAGAGTACATTATATTTATAATATTTAGTTTTCTAGCTTTTTATGTGGTAAATTGTCATCTTTGAGATGCGTAGGACCTCTCTTAAGTGAAAAAATAATATACAGTACAATGTCACTGCACAAGTGTTTCTTTTTTTTTGTTAAGATACAGCTGTTCAGATCCGGACCTGTACCTAAATGATTTTACATGCACAGGTACATGTGCAGGTATTATCCCTAGTATCAGATACTCCTTCCCAGTGCCCACTGTCCAGTGCCTCTTGCTTCTCCGATCCCCACGCTATAATATAGGCAATCTATTCCAGCAGGTAATAAAGAAGCATAGGAAAGTGGTGTAGCCTTAATGGGGATTGACCCAAGATTGCCAGCCGTATCCCAAAGTACCGTTGGTGCCTATCTGAAGCGCGCATCCCGAAGCACGTCGGTTTGAGTGCTCCCTCATGGCCCACCCCGTGTTAAAGGTTACTTCAACTGTTAACACTGATGATACCCTTATCTGGTAGGTTTTGTCCCCCAAATTACCCCGCGCATCCTCCAGGCTTTGTCGGCAAAACCCGAGGCCTTCCCCTCTTAACAACGCTAAAACCTGCTCGGCGTGAGAGGAATTTGCCCGTCGTCGTTGCCGAGACTCGCCGTGAGATCGACGCGCATCCACGCATCGGAGTGATAACTTCCCCCCGCACTCCTCGTGCAAATGCCCCGGCATTATTTAGAAACCTAATAACATTTAGTTTTACCTAATAGCAAAATTTTTACAGATCGATAAAGACGGAATCACCTTTGGACGCAGATTGGCGCGGAAAGTGGGATGACAAACGAGCACTGTAAATCGTGTTGCAGGCCCTCCATTTATTCTGGCATTTAATAAGGCATTAGGATGAATTCCCTAGTAATATATGCAGACGTTCACGGAATACTGGAATACTGGCACCGACCCTGGATGGAAAAAAATTTGGAGAGACAAGGGTTTTACTGAACCCATTGAGTGGAAAACCACTTCACTGTTAATACATTCATTTTGTCCCTTTTATGTCGTGGAGGCTTTTATCTCTGTTCATTTCAATATTCATGCGATCGCTGGTTGCCAGCCAACAAAAGCTACTTCACCCCCCATCTATCCCTGTCTGTGCGATTGGAGTGTTCGAATTTGAATGAGAAAAAGCTGTTTGAAGGGGTGTCGTTTCCACCCCGAAGTACAGTGGTTTACTGAGTACTACGCTGGCACGGCTTTTGAGAAGGACTACAAACACAACATCTCCATAAGAAAGGAGGGGAGAGTTACTGGTTGCCAGGGCACTGCTTACAATTCTACTTCCTGATTGTCCCACCCTGTATAGCAATCAATAAGAAGTGGTAGTCCACTCATCAGCATGACAGTGCCAGGAACTTAACAAGTATTTGTAATTTCTGCAACATTAACTGTCGCTCACTTAAGCGGCCAAGCGAGTGGCTTACTGCTCCTGGCATCTTCAGACCGAAATTACTGTCGCCAGATCGGGGCAAATTACCAAGTCCGCAGCGCGAACGATGCCTAGTGGCCCGATCCATCACGGCAGCGCCGTTTCATCGTCAAATAGCAATTACACGTGTTATGGTAGTAGGAAACAAGATGTTGATGGATGTTGGCCCGGCCGAGAGCTCAGCGGGGAGTGGGGATGATTGTGTTTCATATTCCGGAGCCCGCCGTGATGGATGTTGCTGTCCACCGTCGAGACCCGGTGTGATCCCACTTTTTTACCATGTCACCTTAATGTCGTGACACTGTACCACCAACTGCAGTCCCTCCTCAACACCGGTATCCTGCACGGACAAGAAGCAATTTGGCTACTCAGAAAGTCTTTCAAGAAAAGGAGACTACTGTCAAATGTGTGAAGGACTTTTCTACGTAGAACCCCATAACCCAGTGTGATCCCACCTTTTTACCATGTCATCTAATGTCGTGACATTGTACCACAAGTCATTCGGTGTAATATAGCTAGCTGCCACTGCGCCGCATGCCTGCGAAGCTGGTGTGTTACGCCAAAGTGTGGTTACACCGGCTATACAGATACCACCAACAGCAGTCCTCCAATTCCATTACTAGTATTATGCCTGCACAAGAAGCAATTTGGCTACTCAGAAAGTCTTTCAAGAAGACTCCTGTAAAGAAGAAATTTTCCTCATAGAACATACACAAGGAGTCATGACGGTGACTTGTCATTTGTTTTTATCCAAAGGGTTACGGTTAAGTACTTTGTGGTGCAGTAAATATGATTTAGCAATCGAACCCGCTGGACAAGTTATTGGAAATTTCCGTGACTTGCGAGCACGCCTGCCACACGACCTGTCAGAGCACTTGTATCAGGATAAACTGCCCCTTCCCCCCGCGAACCAACTTTTTGACAATTTATGTCTGCGCGACCTTGGCTGGGAGGATTACGCCACTTACCACCGCACTTGCGAAATCGTTTGATTACACCATCCATCCATATTCAGACTTTCAAATATTTTTCCACTGGCTCCTGCCGGGTGCACGGGGGCTTAACTCCCATTTAATCATTAGGGCAGCTTTATGGCATAATGTGCCATAAAAACGGGCAA
Organism: Branchiostoma belcheri; assembly: GCF_001625305.1. NCBI lineage: Eukaryota > Metazoa > Chordata > Leptocardii > Amphioxiformes > Branchiostomatidae > Branchiostoma > Branchiostoma belcheri. The sequence goes on from NW_017803976.1 coordinate 702,150, forward strand.
CTTTCACAATGGGGATTGAACCGGTAAGAGTTGACCACTTAGAGTCGGACATTTTAAAAGCTGGGATGTTTTCCTATTACGAAACGTCCCCGTAAACTTTGGAAGCCATGCATAGACAAGAGGCTTTGTGATGGACATGAATAGGGGTTGGTACTGTGGGTACCGTTATGTTTAGTTTGTGCAGTTTACACACAGTTAACACAACGGTTTTAAAGTCTGCTGTCACGGCCAGTTGACTCTGAAAACACAGAAACTCTAAACATACTGACTACTTACTACTAGGTGGCCTGATGACTATTTTCTGATGTTTTTCTTTAATCACTCACTCACTCACTATCCGTGTTTAGATTATACTGCTGTCGGTATCTTTTTAAAAGTTTCCAAGTCATTTACTGAATAAACCTTGCCATTGAAAACTAAAATATTAAAAGTGAAAAGTAGTATATTTTCATCAAGGCCTGCTATCTTTTTGGTCCTTCTTTTCTTTTCGATCCATTTGCAGAGAAATGCAATTCCTTTCGTTGGTTTAGAATAATCCGAAAGTGAAGAAAGGTCCTTTCTGAATGTAACAGTAGCATCATATGTCAAGATATGACAAACGATAGTGTTGAAATAACGTGACAGTGCCGCCAATCCCCATAATCTTTCTCCGAGCTGGACAAACAAGCTGTCTGCTTCTGCCAATAGCCCTCTGAGAGGTGCAAAGCTTTGGGGAAATAGCCCTCTGATGTACTGAGTACGTTGGAGTTATCTTGGATCACTGAGAAAAAAAAAGAACACAGCCAACAGTAACACACATTACTTTATCCATGCAGTTACAAGGACTTGTACATAAAAGCCTCCAATCTTGTTCATGTAGCTCTCTTGCCCCTAAAATTTGTGATAACTGCACTCCCAGTCCCAGTACTAGTGTTTGAAAGAGATGTTTTGTGCGGTCCGGTTATACAAGTTCAGTCGTTAGGTTGCTTTTCCCCTCCAGTGGCTTTTATGTGTTAAAACAGCAGCAACGTACCATTTCGCATTCATGGCAAGTACACCGTTTATTCGGAAATTGCCAGGTAATAATGTACTTTCTAAATCACTGGCTCTTTTGCATGCAAAGAGTATTTTCCAACGGGGGTCCTGGGAGGTTAATTTTCTTTCTTAGAAAACGGCGATTTTCCTGGGTGGAGTGAATAGCAATGTATTCATTTTTCAGATTACCGGGTAAATTGGTCGTTTTTCAGGGCCGGTTTCCTGGGTGCGAGGTGATTTATCCACGGCTAGTTTGATGCGCCACATGGGGGGTCAGTGAGGGTCTTTTATGGGCAGTGTACCCGGTATTGACAAGTTGAAATTTGTGGCAAATTGCTTAATTTGTGACTATTACGACAAATTACACCGCAGTATTTTTCCAGGGGTGTCGCCAGTCTTGCAGAACATTGGCCAAGTAGGGCAGGGAGCGGGCAATACGTCCCCCACGTGCCATCCCGCGCATCTGTTTTTATTACGCCGAGGTGTCCGAAGTGTGTGGCGTCGACACCTAGCACAGAGTAACGTACTGTCCAATATCGGCAACTTGTGATCCCTTCATTCCAAGTGTGACAAAGGAGAACCCTGTGAAGCAGCCGCAGATGGCTGGACTTTGGCAAGAGGAAGGAAACAATGTAGTAATCCAGTTTTGGGTACATTGAAAATTGTGTATGTCATTTACGACTGCAAGAAGTTGTAAGCTATTTATACAGTTAAGTATTTGTACGTACGAGATTATGGTTAAAAATCTGTGGCAATATATCCTGACTCCCGTTTCTGAAATTTTTTATACAAATGTGGATGTGGTCTACAGGTAATAAAATGATAGAAGTCCCATAGCCTTCTTGAGGCTGTAGGAGCAGAGGGTCCACTGTCTTGGGTACGCTTTTGGAGGCAAACCCCATCCCTCTCCTTCCTCCACTTGTAACCTCCCCAACCAAAATCAGGTACCCATTTACAATATATATGTACTCCATAGTTCTCACCAGGCTGTTTGAGCGTAGGGGCCCCCTACGCTGTGATTTTGACCCCCTACGCTGTGATTTAGCCCCCTACACTGTGTTTCAACCAGCGTAGGGGTGGTTTTTGGGGGCAGAAGCTTCATTAATCTTTAAAAAAATGAAAAGATAATTTGAATGAAGTTATAACAAAAGGAAAACAAAATCTGTCCCCCAATAAACAATAAATAGTGTCTTAAGTGGTTTATATGAGTTACAACATTTTTTGGGGAGAATATCAGACCCCTGATTTTGGGACTCGTTGTGCGACTCGCGCCGCGGAAAGTTGACCTTCTATACCTGACCCCTACGCTGTGAAAAAATCCTGGTGAGAACCCTGTACTCCCTTGTTGGAGTGAGGAAAGTCATGTAATAAACTATAAAGTTCCTTTCCCAAGGACTCAGCATCTAGCCAGTAATGCGAGGAATCAAACCCGAGACCTCTCGATCCTGTTTCTGTTGATTAGCCTAACCACTTGGCTATTGATGCCACATGCCAGGTGATGCCAGGTGTTCTTTCAGGTGTATGTAACACTATTAAATACTGTATATAAGAACATGTGTTTTCTGTATAGTGTACAGCTGGTACCAGGCCTGTTAGCATGTATAATTGCTGTCAATAGGCTGCACTTGATGGAGATTTCTTGTCACTACACTACCTCAAAGCATAGCTGGCATGTGTAGAATCACTGGCATTTTCACATTAGTACAGCATCTTTGTTGGACAGCTTCTTTCACCATGCTAACACATGCTACCACCTGTATCTTTGATCTGAACTTTTCTGAACACACCTTCCCTTTGCTATTGGATTCTTCAGCTAATCCAAAATTGATATTTTATAACAGTTTGGTTAGACAATAGACAACGAAAAAAGCCTCTCTCCCCATAACATAGATTTAGGAAGAAACTCCACTGAATTTTCTGAAGCAGAAGTTAACTGTGATAAATAAAATGCTGGACTTACCCAAAGTATTGGCCCAACATTTTTGTTTTGTTGGAAATTGATAAATTCTGCTTTAGATTCACCTCCCTATCAACAGCTTGACATGGACTTACAAGCTGCTACATTTTGCATGTAATTTGTTTGCAAAATACTGATGTGGAAATAAGTGGGTTTAGAGAAATTTCTGTAATCTAAAAGAATGGTGTAACATGTATGAGGTAAAAATGAAAGAATCCAGGCAAATGATCTACTTTTTGGGATTGAATTACATTCAACTTGTTCGTTTGCTGGTTGCTCAATGATCTTGACTTTATAAGTTTATTTCTTTTGTATTTCATTTTACCATCATACTATATACTAGGAGTTTGGCACCAAACTTCGGTACCAAACTTACCAAAAAATTTACGTATGTGTGGATCATACAACTGTTCAGAGTGAAAAGACAGAATGCATCTGTCATATTTTTTTACTCAATGATACAATGATATCTGAGTTAGTACATCAACAGAACAATTTGCCTGTAGCTTTGAAAATAATATTCTCATTGAATAAAAGATCATAATTCTTTGGTACATGACTTTCGTATCAGGTTGTCTTGGAACAGGAGACACTACCAAATGAATGCGCCCTAATTGTGTACAACTTTGAAGTAAATCGCTCTTGTACGTAGTCTTTTATGACTGCTAATCAGCAGAAGTTTTGAAGTCGGCGATTTACTTGTTAACAAAGTGGAAACCAAACAGCAAAGAGTTGGTGAGGTCGTTCTAATTGCTCTCACTGGGTATTGGTCCTGTGTACCGAGTATTCAATAGCCCCGCACCTATGGCGGTGTCGAACAATGCTGCGAAAATAATTACTGGTCGCCGCCGGAGACTCGGGACTGGAGGCAGTTGTCGAGTTATTCACAGTGGGCCGTCCAACAGGATTAATAGTGTCTTTGTTGGACTTTGGCAGACTGGGTGCTTTGTGGTGCCCAGATTGATTCCTTTGTAATTCATGCCCCAAAGTCTGTTGTTCCCCTCTCCTGAGGCTTGTGGAGGCTGCCTTTGAAATTCAGCCGTGGTACAGTCGTGAAAAAAAAGGGAAATATGTGATGGGGGCCAGTTAATTGGACAGTTGTAAAGGAACACTTGGTACTGTCTCTCGTTGAAGAGAAAGTTCTGCTTCTTTTCATTTAGTCCGGGAGGGGTGACGAGCAGGTGGCGTGCTGAGGCTCATTGTGCGCTGATTACAGCCGGCACAGTCTATCAAATACCACAGCCTGATTGGTGTGAAATTGGCGAAGGAGGCAGAACTCCCTACCCCCCAAGTGGCCGAACGTGTACACCATTGTTGTCGTCTCTCGACAAACGAGAAAGTTATAGCCGCACCGCGGGAGGCGGTTTTGAAAGAGGGCGGCACCGGCACGAACGTTACCTCTCCGTCCCCGCGCAGTTTTATTTCAAATCCTTAACTAGGTTTAAAATTTAGTGACCCCTGACTGGTACCTTCTGCTAAAAGTTTACAACGTTTTTTCACACCCAGTGACTTATTGATCAGTGTTGCTCTGCCGGCTTCTTTCATGATATTAAGAGCGGCGGGTAACGCTCATACGAGCCGACAAGCAGCTGCTCGCACACCAAAAGGCAGACAAATTAGGAGACAAATTTCAATTTGCGGGGCGACCCTTTTGTGCGCAATCACAATCGTGTTTTCATGCGAACAAGAATTCAAATTTATCTTTGATGAAGGCAGTGATAGTATCCGTACACTGAACTGTAGAAACTGCAAAAGACTGCAACGTCTGTTTCTGTATGTTTGGGTTAAGTTGTACAGTTCCTGAAACCAGGTTAAACCAAACATTTAACTATTGAAAATACTTTCCCCTGTGCAAGTATGTATTGCTTGAAGGCTTGGGGATGAAAAAGTGCTGCCAAAATTCCAGATCACATATTTCAATCTAAATCAGACTGGTGGTGGATTACTCTGCAGTACCAACCCAGACTATTTTCTAAAAAAGCAGTGGGTTCCCAGACAATTCTATCATCATCATATTTGTCTGCCTAGACAAATTAACCAAACTGTTTCATGTTGTTTTTCACAGGTAGACTTATTGAAAGATTGGTTACCATCTAAGTCGATTCTGACATTTAGAAAATAGTAACAGCCAGTATTGCAGACATGTAGGGGAAGGGACTTGCAGTTTAAACATGAACATTTCACTGTGTGTGTCTATATTTTACATGTGGGTAATTCTATATATATTGAAATATTTGATGGAACTAGTATTACCAAATATCTGTAGGAAATCAAGCTTAACTTCTTGTTTGAGATGAACAGAACAGCTCTATACTTGCATGTATCTGGTGTGACTATGAAAGAGAATGTTGTTGACCCTGACTGTAACATCCTAGCCAGCCCACTTCTTTGTACCAGGACTTACAAAAGGAACTGAAGAACCTTTTGTTCCGTTTTTGATTTTCTGTGGAGGAGCTAGCTATATATATAAACCACTGAATATGTTTTATATGAGTCGCATAAAGCATTACCGGTATCATGAGAGGGAACTCTTTATTCTTAAACCTCCCCAACTAACTCCAAACCACAGATGACCTTGCACAACTGTTCAGAAACAGGCCAGAAAGAGCAAGTTGTTATGGAAAAGATGGTGCGCTTTTTTTTCAAGTTTGAGCACTTCCCCTTCAAGCTCTTCTTTTCCCTATGGTCAGCCTTTTGGGTATCTCAAAAGTCACAATATACACGATGAAGTATTTTCCTAGCGACTTCGAATTCGATACTCCTGTACTTTCTAGTCTATATTCCAAGTGCAAAAGTCACTAGTCTACTTGAGATCGATGTTAGAAGTGTTAACTGATATGTTAGATATTCTATGCACCCCTCCCATCAAATTAGGAGTCAAGTCTTACTCTTGAATCTGTTCCCAGTTAAGTGATTGAAAAATGTTTGCATGATGCAGCATAGAAAAAAAAGTGACACCACAATTTGTTGGCAGCCTTATTGATTGCAAGCGCGGGAATATTAGCCCGTAACAGGCATCGAACTGCGGCCGGGAAGTAATTTCGGACCGTTTAGACTCCTCAGCCCCCCCTTTCTGCATGTTGATGGGAAAAGTTACAAGTTTAATCAAGTTCAAATGATCAAAAACTCATTTTGGCTTCTGGGGAGTTATGATATGGAATGACATATCGCGCGACGACACCCCGCGTAACCCCCCAGGAATCCGTCCGGCATGTAGAGGTGACTACGGTCAACGGCGGGAACAATCCACACCCGCCGCCTCGTTTCGCTTGGAAAGTTTTCCAATGTTTTGTAACCGCGGAGTCGCACAACTCAATCAATCATTTGATATCTCCGCCGAAAATATGATTGAACAATTATAAGAGGTAATACATATCGTGGCACATTATGAGAGGGTTGGTATCGTTTCCATTATCTGGCGAGATCGTCGTTTGGGAGAGTGCGGCTTCGCTGAGTGTATCTGTCAGACGCTGAAAGAATTGATTGGAGATTGATGAAGGGGAGCAGCGAAGCTTGGTCGCTTCTCTGTACAACAATATCACCTGACAAAGTGACAACTGTGAAGCTTGTCATATCATAATGGAAGACTTGGGCTGGGCCGTAGTGTGCTGCGGCATCACGTCATGACTGTATCATGAGGCCAAAGGGATCAGGCTTTTTTAAACAGTTACTGCAATCTCTCCGAGCTTTAGGGTATAGAATTTTCTTCTTACACAACCAATAAGGTTCTCACCTGCTTACGTTTCGATGTCTATCAGACACCTTCCTCAGAGCTTCCAAAGAAGCAGTCTGGATAAGAAAATCAACCCTAGTACTAGTGATGAACCGGGACGAGGGGGGATACAAGCTCAGCCACGTTTGGGATTGCATTCTCCCTGCAAAAGCGCCACCTATTTTAGCGATAAATAGCGGCGAGTTGCAGAACTCCAGTCAGAAGCTCTGAGGAAGGTGTCTTGACATTGAAACGTAAGCAGGTGAGAACCTTACTGGTTGTGTAAGAAGAAAATTGTATACCCTAAGTATCTTCCAACCTGATGAAATTATTTATGGATCTCCGAGCTTTACTTTAAACATCAAAAAACACCTTTCTATTAAAATCACAAAACCCAGTCATTAAATTTAAACAGGGAGGTTATAGTGAACATAGAACCCCCTTGATTTAAAACAAAAATTGGACTATGAGCCACTGCCTCCAAAGTCTGAAGAGATGCAAGTTCCCCGGTAACTTTTTCCCCAAAGCAATTTTTTTGGGAAATTAGATCTAGAACAAGGACGGTGCAAGTTGAAGAGATCAGGTAAATTTGAAGTAGAGAAGAAGTGCAGAGTTTTAATAAATATGATACAAAAATGAGCATTTTGAGGATTCCAAATGGAGAAAAATTATTATCAGACAAGTCACAACAATAACAGTCAAAGACTGTGGTCACCTGTGGCCTGTTATGGTCAGTAGTGGTCAATCTGAATTTTCCACTGTCTGCAGAATCTGAACCTATTGGGTAAGAAGACTGTACTTATATTATATAAGGGCGTAGTGCTTGTTCCCCTTTAAAAAAAAACAAAGTGCTCTCATTCCAGTCTAGTCTGCGATTGCGAGTGCAAGCGTCCTGTCGCTTCCAATTTATCAATCGGCAAGTTGCGATGAAATCTTATCTCCCTCGCGCTATTTAAGAAGTAGTCAAAGCTTTTTATAAACAAAGACATTTCGCCCTAACCTTGTTTAGTTTCCAAGAATGTCCAGTGCAATTTTTCGAAGACATCTTAACAGCTCTGGAACACTTCTCGAACCCATTTGTCTGAGATGTCGCACGTCACATCCAGTTCCTTCAAGGCCTTCTCTTGCTCCCTATCTTATCAGAAATGCCACTTTTTCGGAAATGGAGAGACTACTGGACAAGGGTGCACTTTGTGGTAACCTGGTTTAGACTATAAAAACGTCAGGGAAAATTCTTGGGGCCATCTGCTTTGTTAAGTTTGAGGGTGAGGCGCAGGCATCAGTTGTCACTTGCGATTTATCGATCGCCCGTTTGGCGCAGTATCTTATCTGGCGCTCGATTTCTGGTAAGGGAGGAGAGTACCCCGAGTCACGAACGCTGTCACATGTTTGTGGTTTCCACAAAGCAGCTAGATCTTCCCGATACAAACTTTTCTTGTTGATCCATATAGTGTACATGCAGAGGTGCATAGTTTTCAACGGTAGTACAGATGCACCTGTAGTGCATGGAGAGTTACTGTATATCGTGAAATAGTCAGTGGTTGTATTTTTGCAGTGAAGTCACCACCGGTACCAATGTGTGTTTTTGTGTTACAGTATTGCTTCTACATGAAACATTGTGGAAACTACCTTTACACTCCTACCAAGAAATTAAATCCCTGCAAAAATACAAGTGTAAATGAATCGTAACATTACAGGGTACATGACTGTACATAATTGTGTGTAACAAAATTAATGTATATAAAATTCCAATGACTTCCCTACAAGTACAAGTTTTTTCATAGTATGGTTGATGAAATTCTTGATAATGGCTAAGCCTACATGTTGGTCATGGGCTCATGCATTTTAGTGATAGCAGGAGTTAAATACAGAGACTTCCAGCTGCAGAGAGAGTAGAAGACAGCTACTTGTGTATAACACCTATACCAGGGACATGCCAGAAACTCCAGTGATTTACAGCTTTTTTTCTGTGCTTAAATGAATGGTAATGGCTCTAGGTTAATTCAGATACATTGGAAACTTTTCTGGGTTGTCCAGATAGGAGTAAAGAGATGAGTGGCCAGGCCAATGGAATAATGATTGGGAAGCTTAAATAGTTAAAAGCATCACATGACAGGTGCCAAAAATGGCTTCACTTTGTTGGGATGGCATGTTTTACTTTAGCCACTTTACGCCAGCGATCTCACCCACAGAAAATTATTGATCCTCAATTCTCACTTAAACTCTCGTGCCGGTATCAGTTTCCCATTGTATTATTATACTTAACTGCTGCAAGTTGTCGAGGTTTCTAGGTGCACGTCGCGTTCCCTGGTCCTTAGAGGCGCAGGCATCACCATTTCGAACAATGGAGTGGAAACGCCGGGCTTCGTAAATCCAGACTTGCCAAACAGTATCGGAGTTTTCCTTTTGTGCGCTGAATCGTATCTGATTCCGGGTTAATGGCTGATAAGCGCCTACACAGGAAGGGATTTAACTTCTTTTTAATATTTAATTAACAAATTAGGGGCTGCCCAAACAAAGATACATTTGATATTCTGTTGCTGTAAAAGGCTAATTTGGTGAGGAGATTGAAGGCAGCTGATACCGGGCTCGCCGCTTCATGCATGGTGATTATCCGTCACAATTCCTGCTCAGCCGGCGATATATTGGACTATAGATCTGCCTGGGCGAAAGAATGAATAACCGCAACACAACAGGAAATAAAACCCCATTTCAGTGACTGTCGGCTCAAGTTTGATAAATGAGAAATCATAAATTGAAAATCATGCACCGTGTACTTCGTAACACAAACATATCGGGGTGTAACTGCGGGGGGGGGGATTGGCACTTCTAGAGAGTTATTTAGCACCCAGTTCCCGTAGTTGAGAATGGATTATTATTGGCAATCTGGACCGATTCATTTTCTTTTAATTAACCGATGCAGGGGTGGGAGATGACCTGGTTCTGTATTAATTGATGAAAAATCATAGGACAAATGAAGAAATGATAGGGTAATATGTGTGGTGATTGACGCACTTGGTATGAAATTTTGTCAAAGATTATAACTGCCAAATATGCTCGTCACCATCAAAAATCTACTGATCACTTAACTCACCTACATGTATCAATGATGGTACAGCTTATGTATGGAAAATAGCACTTAGTGGCAGTAGTAGAGGCTAAGGTTATCTGTTGAAATGAACTTGTAATGTAAGAATTTAGATGTTTGAATGAAGTGTAATGTTCCAACAATATTTAGAGATGGCAACCGCTCTTGTCTGATTTTCCTGAGATGGAAAGGGTTGGAATGATACGTCTATTCATGAGATTCATAATGAATAGAAAGGGATAGAAAAGTGGAAGGCTATAACTCATAAGAAAACTATAATTTTTTGTGGTTTTAATAAATATACCACATATAAGAGTAATATGTGATTATACATTGTCTGATTGTTTTGTGTTTGTGCCATGTGTAATACTATTAGGACCTGTGCAGTTTTTATTTTCAAAAATGTGAATAGAAGACACATTTATCAACAGTTACAGTAAGAGAAAAATGTTTTCCGTCACATACATACATGTATATTGGTCTAGCTGCCGCTATGTACATGTACAAGATACTTGGTACATATATTTAAGTTCAATCGTATCCTCTTGTTTGTTTTTGTAAGATTTTAAGTTGGTGTTGACTGTAAATGAACATTTCTATGTCATCACACATTACGAGTGCTAACTATATTGATGTTGTTGTCTTGCTTCTGTGTAGGAAAGAGGAAGCCTGTGCTGTTAGACGGGCAGACGCCATGTTGTCCCGTGTGCGGGGTGACACTGCGACCCGGAGCCGAGATGAAGGCCCACTTCGAGCAGGAGCTGGAAAAACTGAGCAAGATTGGGAAGTAAGTCAATGCCAAAGGCATAGAACAAGTTTCCTACAGCCTCCAAATCATGACAATCCCTTCCTGAGTTATCCTGTTTCAATGTTTGTAACAAAAGCAGGCTGCAGTTCCAAAGAAAGATGCTAGGAGGCTAATACTTTCACATTTGACATGTCTTGGAAAATAAAGTGGTAAACCTTTTTACATATGTCAAAAATCTATGTTGTTTTTGGAGGAAATGTCAAGGAACTTCTGTAAAATTTGTCCCAGGAAACCATATGTTACTGAAGATTAGTCTTTGCATTGAGTGCCAGGAAATATTAGAGCTAAAATTATGTTTGATTACTCTTGTGTCTGTCACAAGGATTTATTACAAATGTTTGATTATAGAGTCTAAACTTGAAATTTTCTGACAACTATAACTCAAAAGAATGTTGGCACACAGAAAGAGTTTCAACCCAGTCTCATTGCAACAATGTCCCTACTGGCACAACATTTTGGCATTATTTGTTAACAGAAATGTGCTCTATGGTAAGTTGGTATTTACGGTTTTGGCAGTACGTTTTTACAGGAAATGTGCATAATTTGAAGTTCAACTTTTCCAAACTGTTCACTGCCTACCAGAACTAGTAACCTTGCAGAAGTCTGCGTATATGATAGATGTCAGGGATTTCCTCGCTCTCAAAAGTTAGCAGCAAGTGGATCACCCGAGATCACGGGCACGGAGCCGGAACTCCTGAAGAGCAGCTACGAGATTTGCGGTGATCAATTCCGAACAACTTGGCCAGTTGCTGGGGAGAGTGTTGCAAGCATCGATCTCTCGCGCAGTTTTTTTAAAACTTCAGGGCGGTTAGTTGATGCGCCAGCTTGTTCCGTCAGGATGGTCACGAAATATAGAAGTCATCAGGTAGTGGAAGAAACTATGAATTCTGATAGTGTCAGAACTTTTTCCCATCAGATGAAGAGGCAAATTTGACGCCGCGCCACTTGAATCGAAATGAGGGGCCGACGCTGAGCCAGTAAATTACACCCCGGGCAGGGTCCGGGTCAGGGAGGCTTGGTCGTTATTGATTGGCGCAAGTTTCGGACACTAACTGGGCACTGATCTATGGGCTCCACATGCAGGTCACCTTCATAAAGGATGAATCAGTTTCCACCATCACGGATCCACCAGACCAACGATTGGTCCCAGGGGTTGCCAAGGAGGGCTGTCCCCATCATTTGATGGATGTGTTCAAACTCTAACAATCATTTTTTGTAAGATTTTCCTAAAAGACACTATTTTTTTGGAAAGAATGTTGACGAGACAAAATTTTAGCAATTTGAAAGTAAGGTCCACTACCTTCAACTTGAAAACATAAGCCATTGCTAAAACTAAAGTGTCTGAGTTTTGGCAGTGTTTTCCAGTGCGCCACTCTCCAAGTCAGCCTGTTCTCCCAGACTACAGTACATTCGTTTGTCTTACAAAATAGAAGCTGCATTATTGAAAGATATCACTGAGAAAACAAATGTTTGGGAAAAGCTGTGGCCTTCAACTTGAAAAAAATCAGCTGACAGAAACAGGTTGTACCTCCCCCAGTCAGCCCATGTTCACACGCCCTGTCTAATGCGCAGGCAATCGCAGGGCAGTTTAATAGTCTGGCAATCCTTCACCTTTTGTTGATGAAGAACAAACAAGAGCGAGCAGGAGTTTGCTTCTTTTGGGGTTGTTGGAGATACCTTTGTTTGCCAAACAACATTAGTACCCCAAGAACTCTGCAACCATTCGGCAACAGCCCGGTTCCATGTAACCAGAGAGGGACGCAAATCTGGGACAAGCGAATCCATCTTTTGCGACACCCCATTGAAAGTTTGCAGGAAATTGGAACAACATTCAAAATCACAGAAAGATGATGTATTGCCACCCAATTAAAAAGGGGAGAAAAGCCAAGAGACCCAGGTGGCTGTGTGTCAAAAATGTATTGCCCTCGTCCTTGGTGTATGGAAATCTCGATTTGATAAATGACGGGTCTTGACAAATTGTCCCAAATTGTTATAAAATGATCACTTTTTCTTCATTTGTTGTCAAGTAGACGGGGCGGCAGTTCACCGATAGTTCATGGCACCTAACCTTTTCCCCGAAAAGGGTGTCCTCTGTTGTAGCGCGGGCGTGGACACGCTCTCCCACACCGTGTGCGGCGGCCGGCGGGAGTTAAAGTTTCCTCGGAGAAGCTGGTGCGCCCGGATCTCATGCATTTTGTATAGACGCAAATTCCCCCCTCATGAATCTGTCATCTCTTGTGATGAATGTCCTTCACAGCCTAGTAATGACTTTTTGAAAAATGGCCATTCTCACTTAGTAAGTGATCCCGGATCAGAGGGTAGTTTGCTCATGAAAGATCCCTGGCTCTTTTGCTCCCGGCCGTCCGACATAAAACTCTAATTTCCATAAGTCGGGCTGGAGGTGTCCGGGGCTTACAGCCTCAACCGGCAATTTCGGGCAGCTTTGGGATTGAAAAACGAGCAGTATACCATTTTGTGATGTACACAGTATGTTGTGACAGGCTGTTATGTCCATAAACGGCAAGGGCTTAATCTGTGATCGTAACAGGTGCCCTTACAAAATGGAATATTATGGACCATCCCAGCTCCTGTAAATGGTTGCTTTGGGATAAAGTCCTGTCAGTTATAATTCACCGATGAAAGGAAGATGTTCACATCATATGGAGGCCGCTTTGTTTTTTCGCTGCCTTGCCCCGGCCACACTAGTTGAACACTTCTCAGAGTTAACTACCCGACACGCTCGCCTGTCACAATACCTTTGACATTTTCTGACATACAGGTATTACTCAAAGATGGTGCTCAAAGATTGGCAAACTTTTTTTAACTCGTCGGTCGGTAAGCACCGTCATGTGCGGGTTGTTTCCTCCGGGGTCGTTATTCCGGTGACGTACGCGGAACAACACGAATTACACGCCGGGTCCTGCGGGTCAGACAGTAGGGCTCGACCTGCATGTGATGCACATTGTTACTGAGTTGGACAGGTTCGCAGGAAGTAAGGAGGCACTAATAATAATAACAGTCAACTTACACACTAATTCTTCTCATCCTTTCCTCATTTCCCTCAGGAATGGGAAGAAGACGAATAAAGATGCTGCTTCACAATCCAAAAAGGTAAAGTTAATAGCGTAGATACATGTAACATTTACCTTTTGTTATTTAAATGTTTGAAAAGCAACCCCAAACTTACATTAATAAATACATGGAGGTATTAAAAAAAGCAAGGAAATGATATTGCAGATAAGATAATGATTGACACTAGAGTTTCGTTAGTAGTGAAAGTGGTTTCTTTATGATTGTCCTTGACTGTCCATGACTGTGTGGTAATATTTTTTATTATCCAAATTAGCTTCAAATCTCTTTCAAAGATGGGCAGTGCTTATACATTGTACATGTACAGTTAAGTATAGTAAGGACAGGATTGATGTAAATCTTTTCTTGTTTTACTTAGACAGCCTGTTGGAAGGTGAGTAGAAGAAGAAATTAGCATTTAGTTAAAAGTCAGGTTGGGCTAACTTTTTATCCTAAGGAAAATTGAGGAGTTGTGTAATGACATCACTAACAATGTACGTGTATGTATACATACATGTATGACTGTACACCTACAATTTTTTGTCTATGAACAAAGTTTTCCATTTGGGGTTAGTAAGTATTTAGGAAACTTTAGGGATTTCTTTTGTTTATCAGGACTGGTGTTTTCTTTAACAGCAAAGCTACATTTGTACATTGACTGAGCCCTCTTTGATACATTTACCATTATACATTTACCAACAGCATAGCCGTTTTAACATTTCCTTCAAATAATATTGATCCGAAGTTTTCTAACTGAACATTATGAATATTTTTACTAAATAGTCTCTGAAAGATTTTTTATCTTTCATACAGAGTACTACATGTAGTTTCTAGCTCTTGGTATATGATAAAAAGGTCAAAACATGAGGCATACATGTATGTCATTCCATGAATTTTCATACTCTTTTGGACATGACTATACAATTTCACTTTGCTCACATTTACCTAACAAATGCTGTACTAACACTAGTAACAGTGTACCACTGGCACCAGTCAACCTCAAAATGCAAACTGAACTAATATGTTGTGTCCCAAACCTAAGATTTGTCCCAAACCTAAGAGACTTCTAACTAACTCTTGCTTTTGCATCTTGGTGCATTGCCGCTGTCTCACTCGCCATCGCTGCTTCTGTCCACAGTTTACCTCTCTGTTCTACCACAGGCCATGGAAGCTGGCCTCTGTGTTTGAGGTCAGTCAACTTTCTCTATCGAACTTCTGGCTTTGTGTACATGTGTGTGTGTGTGTGTGTTGTCACAGTACACTGAATAATGCTACTTTTTGTGTCACAAATGTCACTGTTGTTGTGGTGAATATTCGTCTTGTTGGTAGTATACAGGATGCATTGTGTATGTTCATACTGTTGGGTAGTGATGACAAGTAGATCAACGTGTTTGTGACTTTTAGTTCAAACTCATTTTTTTTAATATTCGGCTGTAGACTGATTTTGATCAAGCTCATGTTAGAAGGTATTGGCAATTTTAGCAGTAGTATGTTAGAAATACATATTTTCCATGTTTGCCATGTGACATAAACTAAATAGATGTACATGTAGATATACAAGCTAGACAAATGATATACATGAAAACATTCCATGGCAGGCTTTATTTCAAGTCAGCCCACACGACACTGTGCATGAAATTTGACGCGCGCGCAATGCCATCTGTCCGAGAACACCTTGTTGGTGTTACAGCTTATACCGTGCAGACTCGCAGTCTTGCGCTAATTGCGTATGGAAGCCGCGCTGTCACACCGGAGGACGCAGTAGACAAGTAATTGGCTGTGATGGGTGTGACATTAACGTGGATCCTACACAGTCAATCAGCGAGGACCCCAAGTCAAAGACCCTCTCCAAAACTGTCGGCAAAAGTCCCCTGGCCAAGTCTCCGTGTATGAATATTGACGAGTTGAGTTGTCACTTTGCGAGTGAGGTAGAATTTTTGATTAGGCTCAACAGGGCGGAACAATGATGTCAATTTTTTCGTTTGACATATGATGATTTTTTGGATAGAAAGACGCTGAGAAGAATAACAAAATTCTTGATCAATATGAAGGAAAAACATGAAACAACCAAAAGTCAGCCAAACAATGTGTGTTAATCAACTAACAATACATGTGCATTACACACACAAATATAAATCAATATAAATATACCACAAAAAAATCTTTTTTTGTCAAAATTCAGTTGAAACAAAGTTTGATAGTGTTCTGGGTGGATTATTAGGTCAACTTCTACCCAGCATTAAAGGTAATGTTTTTCCATTGGATAATTAAGAAAAGAAATAAACACTTACCTTTGGAATACTGTTTTATTTTGGAGTAATTTGCTCTCGATTTGGCACCCATTCATTTCCAGACCTGTTATGTGAATGAAAAGTGTCAAACTAGCATCACACAAACTCTTCAGTCATGTTTTTGTCTGTATCTAAAGTTCTCACTGGTGCTCACCTAATATGTCTATGATACATGGCACTAATATCAGAACTGAGCAGAACAATTTGTCAGCAGCAGGCTGGGAGACTGGCGACACCAAGGTCCTGTTTGATTACTGATTATCCCCAGTGTTGTCTCCGACAGTCAAGTGTGCCTAATAGACCGGTACAGGTCGGACTCAACGCTCCGACATAAATCACTGCTAACTGGGCAACTGGCAATCAACTACACAGTCGGTACTAGTGTACCTGTCTGGATACCAGGGTAATGATTACCTGGATATCTGATACTTCTGACTAGCGGTAACATAGATAACGGACACGCCAGTTAGCTGCAGATAGTTGTAATCCAGCAAGAGGGGTCTGATATTGGCCCGGCACACATAACAAAGCAGCCCCCAAACTTGGTACATTAGGCGTAGCGTCATTAGCAAGAGTTCAATAGACGTGTAATTGAGTTTGATCTAGGCATGACTCCTGTTAAATTGAGCTTGGCATGCCAGCAGGTAGACTTTCCGATATCCCCGGTAAAATCTAAGCAACAACGAGAAGGATAAGACAAAATCTAAAAAGGAGAAACCGCTGAAATTTTCAAGGATGTAAAAGTTGGTGCAGGTGCAAGTGAGGGGTTGTAGTGAAATTATGCTGGTAGGGGATTAAAGTTGTCATTTACATGACAGATGTACAATGGAGCTATCCCCCCTCTAGGGAGGTACAGGTTGCAGCTAATGTGACACACAGTAGCAGTGTGTCTTACCATAATTGCATAATTAGTTCCAGTCCTGCATGAGGGTTAGGAGCCTAAAGAGTCCCCAGTCTCCATTGGACAGATGAGCACAGGAGGAATAGGAGGGGAGCAATTATTAGGCAATCATTGCTTTGCTGATAGATAGAAGACAAAAGATGAATTGAAGCTGTCATCAGACTAAGCTTATTTATTCTGACTTGGGCATTTGCTTGAGTTTAAACTTCAGCAATTAGTGATTTCTATTATTTTGTCTAGAAAGAGAATTAGAAATAACTTATTTAAATCAAATAATCTAGGCTATCTTATGTATGTTGTTATAGATTTTGGCATTGTTCATGTATTTTTATGGGTAATGGAAGATTGTGGTGCTTTGTTTTGGGGTACGTATTATTTCTTAATTGTTTGGAACAATAATAACTGATAAATTTGAATTTACAAAATTTAATAGTAAGGTTTGTCAGGAAACATTTATTTGCTCTAAATACATAAATGCTCAAAACATACAAAATCTATTTAAATACTTTCAGCATGCTCTTCTTTTACAAAGATAAACCCTACAAGACTTAATTTTTGAAAGGGAAATTCTGGATTTCAACACAAATCTTACAAGACTGAGTTTTTGAAAGGGAAATTCTGGGATAACACTTTCAGTCAGTTGAAGCTACCCAATACTTACATGTACATGTACAGTTCAGCCCCCCAAAACAATACTTAAGAACTCAGTGGTAAGTCGTAGTAGCATCAGAGCTCAAATAGATCTCCTGAATGAAGGAGAACTGTCCAAAAACTCATGTCACAAGAGTGATAAAATGCTGGGAAAAGATCACGATTTAACTCCAAACATGCTGTCAAAATTTATGTAGTCAAACTGCCACCGGAATTACTAACTGCATACTTCCAGGTAAATATGCCAATCAGCCAGCCCTCGGCCATTTGATTGTACTTTCTCAGTAGTCATCATTGATTTTGTAGGGCATAAAAAGCCTTTATGATACCAACCACTCATCGATGGACATGATAGAACTGGCCCACCCTGCCGTTACAATAAAGAGACGGTACCACAAAGTTGCGTTCCCCAAATCGCCCCATTGCCCCCTCCCCGTATGACAGGACATAAACTTTTTTGACTAGACAACATAAAAAGGAAGTTTCTCCCAGGTGAGCGCTCAGACGGACATGAAATAAAGCTCGCCCCACCTTGGAAGCGGTGGAGGGGACAATAACGACGGGACGTGGACAATATCCGGCCACATAACCCCGCGTTGGGAGATCCATCACGGGTTATATGAACTGTCATCATGTCCGGCAAGCAATAACGGACGGAACGATTCCCAGATGACTGGGCTTTATTAACTGGTGGCCGGCTGGAAATAAGGACTGTGGAATTAGGGGGGATGTAATAAGACACGGCCCATACTATATCACACCGCCCCGCTCTGAAAACCTGGGCTGGACAAGCTTTAGCTGGGAAGTACCAGGTCAACCCTAAACAAGGATGACATCGTGTTAAGATTGGACAAGAACTTACCTACATATATAAAGAGAAAAGAGGATTGAAAACTGCTGCGATATACATTTTGTACATAACAACAGCTCTCAGTTCATAACTCATAAAACGTGCACCAAAAATTCCTTACCAATTTGTATCTAGTATCAAGTTGGTTACACCACTTAGAGTCTGCAGTGAAGAAAAGTTGCTTAATGGATTCAAGTTACGGACACAAAGTACAGTGGCTTTCGTAAGGACGTCAACTAAAAATAAAAAATTGAAATCCAGTTCAGATCATATTGTATTGTGCATGTTCACTGTACTATCCAGTTACTAATGGATTAGAAGAAGAAACAGCAGAAAACTACAACATTGTATTATATAGAGATAAGATAATCACAAACAACATTATATTTAACTTTCAATGTACACTAAGTGAAGTTTTGTGGATAATTTTGTCGGTAGACGTGTGTCTAGGTAAGAATATTTATGCCAAATTCACTGTCATGTAAGTAGTTTAAACAGTGTTCACTTCCGACGTAAGCAGTGTTTACTGCTGCATCATGTATACCTTTCTCAGTTGTAATCTCAGCCAAACTTTGTGGGCACATGTAATCTAAAATTCATTCTGTCCATAAAATAAAGAGAAACTCTAAAAGCAGCAGACCACGGAGTAAGCAACGGCGAGGAAACAGGCTCCCATATAAATGCACATAAACTGTTGAATTGCACTGGGGAAGTATCTGTCATATTCATGTCATATAACAAGGTAATTCCCCCGTGGCACATGGCGGTTTATTGACTGTTTTGAGCTGTATGGACTCTGGCAGTCATTTGGATTGCGGAGGATGTAATATTAGGGGAGGATGTGTCTCGCGGATGTAACTGTGTTAGACTCAATTTGTAAGTTGGTAATTAGAAGATAGTTTCATGGTGACAGCATCAACGACCTGGAAAGAAGGGCAGCCTTCTGTGTGTCCTACTTTGCATATTGGGATGAGCTTCCATACAAAATTTTGCCATCCTCTTTGCGTAATGCCTGTTTTTGCTTTGAAAATTTACAAGTGATGATGCCACCGGTATCAAATGCATTTTATAAGCGGTCGTAAAGAGATCATTATGATTGTCTTCCTGAATCCACAAAAGACATATTTTGACATAAAGGTTCTAAAGCTTTTGTATAATCAAGTTCTACACAATTTAGGGAGACTATCGATGTGTAGATGCCACTTTTTGACGTGATTAGATAAGTGTCAACGTAGAAGAAATCTGATAAACACCATAATTAGATCTCAGAGATATTGTTTTTATTTTATTTGTGCCGGAAAGAATTGTAAAGGACCAAATCCCATCATAACATTATGATACAATTTTGCACTCACTTGATAAATCGGGCAGTCTTTTGTTATTGCATTGCGTTTATTTGTCTGTGAAATGACAAAGCCAAATATTTACACGAATGCCTCTGATTGGTGGCGTGTTTTGATGCAAAGAGTTAATGCATTGATAAATGAGGTACCCAAGGATGAGACAATTAGATATTGAGTTATAGATGATTAATATAATAGGACAGTGGAGTAATAACCTACAGGAGGGGATGACTAGGCTGAGCGATGTAGCGCTCGCGTGAAGAATACACGTCGTGTTTGCGGGCTGACAGGCCTGGGAGCGGATCGTACGACCTCTGCTGAAAAGGCACATTCAAGCTGTCAGGCTGTATCTATCACTCAGCCCAATGCCACCTTGCTGTCATTACTCACAAGGATAAATGTCCCATACCATCCATTTTGCTGACTAAGACAGGGTGTATGTATGTATCATAATGGAAACCCTACATAGAGCCCATTGGTGAGAATGAATCACCTATAATAGCACTACTTTGCTCATGGTTGCTTATACACATAGAGTTCACACCCTCAGTGAAACTGAAAGTCAAATATGAGAAATTAGTGTAAGAAATATGTAGATGTCAGGCTTGATGCTTTTGTCTTTTGCATAATGTTCATTCAAAGGTGTGTATTAATTTGTAGAGTGAAGAATAGGGCCAACGGGCTGCGAGCATTTGTCACTTTTTACTAGACCAATCTATTAGCCAAGACTTCGAGAAGACACCGCTATCACTCCTGCTCATTTCATAAAGTGGTGAGGTGATCTCCTGGACCGGGACCCTCCTTGACAAAAAGCCAACGTCCTGAACTCTCTGTCTCCGTCTACGTCGCAAAAACCGAGTCCTTGAGTACGTCTTGCACCTATTGACTCAAGACGGATGGCTCTTCCTCCTGCCCTGCCCGCCGAAGTAGCCTTGGTCCATCTCCTTTATTGCTTCTTGGTAGATGAAGCAGTGAGGGTGCTCCCAACTTGGACCTAGTCAGACCCCATTGTCGACTCCATCTGACAATTGATGTTCCCAGCCATATCCCAGCCTTGCCCTTCCTGAATATCTATATTGGACAAACTTCCCGATTGAAATGGTACGTCATACTCTGTACTTAGGTTGTAGAAATCACCAAAAATGCTACTTTGGCAAAAAATGGCAATTTGCTTGCAACGTCAATCGAAGTTGGGTCAAAAACGTCATTTGCCCGAAATTTGAACGGAGACTCGGTGGTAAGTAAGTAGCACTGTCAAGGATATTTTCAACCAGACTTGTTACTGTAACCGAATCATCTTTTGGCTATATAAAGTGGAACTTCCAATTTCGGCCAAACTCACATCATTATCTTGCCTTAAGTACTACAATACCCATAGCAAAGTGTGTAGCTCGTTTTGATAGATGTTTATGGCAAAGGAGACGAATGTCTGGGAGAGTCGGGCAAATCTATTTGTAAGCAGGCAGACCAGCCTTTCTGCTGGAATGTAATAAGAATCGTGGCTCCTGCCCTGGGCAGTAAAGGGCACGTCCGGTATCGTGGTTAGGCAGTGCAATCGTCCACGCGGCAGTAAAGGAAGTACGTAAAATATGACACGATGTAGCCTCAATATTAAACAAACCTATTACATGTCCGAGACACTGTCATAACGCCGCTGGAGTAATATGTGGGCTGGTGGCCTGTGGACCGCAAATGGTCGCTGCGCCGCCCATCAATTCAGAATGTACTGACTGGAATGGCGGGCCTGCTGAAATGGTCGGATTCAGCAATTTTACCCCTTGCTACATTTATCTTTCTGTTCCTTTGCAGCAGTAACATTGGCCACAAACACCACCTCCTCTAGCTGTTGAATACAGAAAGTAAAATCTACATACAAAATAAGCAGTCTTAAAAATGAGGTGACATAACAACGCAGTATAAAAGTTCCTTGCCAAACACTTTTCGTTTTGTTTTATGAAGTGGTAACTTGCAGACTTGTTTCAGAACTTGCCTGTTGCGGAAAATTATGGCCCTGCACGCGCGGGTGCTCCCAAGACAAATTGTGTGAGTACGTGCTGTCCTATCATATTTGATCACCTGGCAGCATCTTTTTGTCTTGTTTGACACTCGGAGTAACGGGGGTGTGTAAGTCTGCAATAAAACTTAATTACTGCACTGCGTTGGAAAAGAGGAGGGCGTCTTTGACATTGACAGCTGCGAAATCTGATGACAGAGTACCTCGGTAACATATAGCCCTGATCAAAATTGAATATTCCTCAGCCACTTTTCTGATAAAATCAAAGTATATTAACCCCAGGGATATCAGAGGTTGACCCCGTTGCCAATACTGTCAAATTTGGTGAGGAAATTTGCCAATATGGCCAAATTTGGTGTCAAAATCCAATCCCCACAACAGTAGCCGAATGAAGATAGAGAACTAGTTGTCAAAATCCAATTTTTGGGAAGGGGGAAGCAATTGAAATCTTGAGGTAGATTTGGGGCGAAGAATTCAATAAGGACAGTCATGGGAGAGACTAAGGACCCTAGTACATCATCCATCGTTATTGGAGATTGCTGTCAAGGAGGCACCGCAAGCAATCGTGGTCGGGCCTTCCCCTTGTATTGGAGCCAGGATGTCGTGGCCAGGGGTGGGCCTTCTGTACAGCGTAGGTTAAAATAGGATAAATTGTAGTACTTACCTGCGGGGCAACTGCATTATTTCCCACGTCACTGGTGTACCTAATGTACTGAGAGTACCATACATCAGACAATGCCAAATGGCTCCCCTCGAAATAACAAATTTTACAGCTGCAGTAAAACAGTGTCACAGCTAACAGTGTTTTTTTAAAATCTAGAAAGGACACTCGGATATTAGAATTTTGCAGATCAGGATTTCATCGCATTTATGACAGGAAGGAGGAGAGAATGTACATTGCTTGTTTGACGTTAAAATTCAGAAGGGCGATGTTTTAATCGCCGAGATAATCGTTCAGTCGTTGGAACACTTGACCCAGGTGGGTATCTGATCTGCCGGAGAAGCGGCTAACGCCCGAGCCGATCCCAGCGACAGGAAATGTATGCAGATTGGGATTAGGTATCGGTTTTAAGACAAGTGTGGTCGGAAATGAGAAACACCAATACGCAAATAATCCACTTTCGTGTGGCACTGCCCCGGGGTATGAGAGGAAGTAGGGAGGGGAGTTCATCAGTGTGTCGGATTATTCCCCATGGCCAGCCAAGCGAATTGTGCCGGCTTACCGGGGCCCACTCAAGTTTCACTACTTTGTTTTTCCAAATTGGTGGCCTGGAGGATAACCCATGGGTGGCTCTAGCTTCCTCGTACAAAGAGTGCCTCTACGCACAATTCAAGTTTACTGCATTCCAAGCAGATTTTATGAGAGAAGGAGCTTCTTCTTGTAATCTCACTATCCTGTGGTATTTCTTCATACTTTTTTGTTGTGCTTGCATTCGATGTCGCATGGTAACTTTGATCCTCGTTATGGTCATAATTTCACTGGGTACGCTCAAACTGACACACATTAAAAAGGCGTTACCCGGTACTGATAGTTCTCAAGAATGTCTTGAGCACCTGGGTATCTTAATTGTGCATACTACTGGGATTACTGATGCTGCACAGATCTCAATTTTGATTTTTTTTCTATGTTGAGCGATTGGATACTAGTCATATGTTTACATGCTACAGACTTCAAAAATACAGTTAGAAGACCTTGACTTTTTGCTACATGTGTAATGTGTCTGAGCAGCGGCATTGTATCACTAATGGCGCGTATGCAAGCGTGTAGCATTCCATTATTTCGCATTAGGCCGCGCAGAAGGCTTACTCAAAACACAGATCATGATATTCAGCTACACAGCAAACGTTTTAAGGTTAATTAAGGCCAGACGAGAAATTCATTACCAGAGGGGAGGATGAGTGCCCCATGATTGTCAGGTGTAAGGTCAGGAGAAACATGCTGTTATAAAATCACCGTACATTGTACTCAAGGCCGGGGAAACTTGATTTTATGGATCAGACAACTCATTTGGGCCTGTTCCTTCCTCCCCCAAAAGAGAAGAAAGCTCGCTCCTTTAATTTGATTGATTGGAAAAAAAAACAAGTCAATCTCAATGCTTGCTCTCTGATTACAAGTTAAAACATTTCATTGAGTTTCAAATCAAGTTTTCTGTGAGCACTAGTCTTGTTAAAACTGCAACAAAACAAAAGGATACATGCATGCCCAAGTGGTCATGAAATCTTGAAAAATCATCATTAATGGTATATAAGTTGAATAACTTGGATCTGCAGAAGATTTTCCAAAATATAAAGTCTATGTAGGTTCTGGTGTTTTAACAAGGAAACTTCAGTGTCTACACACATGTCTATGGTTTTCTTTTACATTGTACTTGAACTCATCAAGTTAACTTCAAATCTAAGTGTACTTTATGTGCCACAGGTGCTGTTATAGCACTGTTAGTGAGAATAGTATTACTTGGGAAAACCTTCGCCCACAAAGGGAGTAGGTAGGGCGGCGTGTAATCATCATCTGCGAACGGGGAAGGCAAACACGAGGGACGCCAGCACAATTACTGCTGCGTCATCCATCCTAACACTCCTCCATTAGTTGGTTGTGGCAGGTAATTTCGGTGGCAGCTCCCAACCTCTGATCTCCCCTGGCCCCTCGGGCAAGTGGAACTATCTAGTGTCAAACCCTACAGAGGTGGAAATTACTGACTCAGGCCAATCTATAATGAGGACGGGGACTCCGGGGCTGGTAGTTACTAAATCATGGCCTTTAATGATAGATGCAGTGCCAACGGGCAAATCTATAAAAGCCAAGTAACACTGATATCCCCCTCTGCTTCAAGTAGGTACATCAAAGTTGGCGGGAAGAGACGAGGCGTTCTGACAAGTGGTTTGACGTGTCGAGGGTCTCTGCACCGTAGCCACTTCACCACGTACTCGCACGCTTGTCCGACTTGTGACGGACTCAAAAGTGCGATATCTTGTTCTAGTCAGATTTTTTTCATCTTCTTTTGGTTATCAGAGGTTTGTGGAGCATGAAGGATAGATACGGGCCTCGCTATCGAGTGCCATTCCTCGAGGGGCCAACAGAACTATCATCGAGTGGCATCCTCTGAGTCCAGGAGAGTGAAAGAACTACTCAGCCACCTTCATTTGATGTTTGGTAGTTCTTGCATCCTTTCACAACATTCATTATGGATGCATCACTTTTTCCCTTTGATAAGTTGACTTGTGAGTCCGGAGCCCTGGCACGCAATGTTGTTCAAGGCAGGATGATAACCTGAAGCATCCTTTTATCACTATTGAAGGATCTTTCTGATGTGAAGCACCCTTGACTTGAGTTGGTCATGGTAATCACAGTATGCAGTTAGTTCTCTTTGTTGTTTTTTTACCAGAGGTTTTTGTTTTCAGTGAACATGTTTGTATGTTTGCTTGTGTCTCTAGTTACTTTCCACATGCTAGGCATGTTCAGGGATACTGACAGGAAGTTAGCTCAAAGGTTCCAGATAAGGTTATCCCATTAATAGACAGAATCAGCAAGAAATCCACAATAATATTAAGGTCACACCAATTTGATTTGTTGCTTCTCAGCCTTTGTCTGAAAAAACATGAAGCGACAAGGCGAAAAAAAAAAACAGACTAGACAGGCTAGACATCCTATGATAACCCCAATGCTATGCTACAACCCATGAAGGCAACCTACCAGGCTGATTTGTAATCCAAACAAGGAATTTCAAACTTTAAATCAACTACATGTACTGCATTGTTAGATGTAAAAACTGTAACAACTCTGAAGAGAAGGGACTTCCTTCAACTGTTGGGGCCAAAATCAGAGACTGAAATATTTCCTTTTTTTTTTTTTTTGCAAATCAGAAAAAAATTAAGCGGACGAATCCAATAAGCAGCAAATTAAATTGGTGTGGCCTAATAAAAGTAGAACTTCAGGAAAACTCTCAAAATATTTAAAGATGCTATGACATTTGTGCCTACATCTATAGTTGTTTTTATTATTTCTTCTCAACAAGGACATTGTTCTCAACAAATCTACTTGGAGTAACAAATAACATACAGTACTGGTATACTGCATCGACTTTCAGTATCTACATTTTGTACCCTGAGGCATTTCTTTGTGGCTGTAGCACTGCTACTGATACTGCCTTAGAGTCAACTGCCCACTTGGTAGGAGTAAAACTGGAGTTATGTACCTTTTATATTGTCAGATTAATGTATAACGCAGGTCATAACTGTTCTGAGAAAACGATACAGCAGCAAATTACACATTTAATCTGTAAGAACGGGAGCTCTTTAAAGAAGGCTTTATCAGCCAACAAATTCCATCCTGACTTTTTCACTTTTACAGACAAAGAGAAAACTACTCTCTTCTTAACATCACAGAACCCACACAGAAAAGGTGGGATCTTTAATTTGTCTTCCACTGATTCAGGAAAATAAGTCAAACCCATCAAGTTAGAATTAACAGTCAGCATTTAGACAAAAGTGACATGATATATTGTTCGTCATTGTTTTTCCTCTTTTTCATGTTACTTTTGATTAGCCTTCAGGTCAGAATTTGCAATTTTATCATTATTTAGCTTCCTAAATCAGCATCTCGGCAGGAATATTGGTCAAGGTTACAAATGTACTTACAGGTCTAAAAAAAAGTTGTCAATAGTTTCCTCCTCATCAATGTTTCAACAACGAGTCATTATAGCTTCCCTGATAGTAATCAGAATTAACAGACGGCAATGCTGGCGGCTTTAAATATTGAATATCGTGCAGGTTAACTCAGCGGCCTATCTTTCATCAGAACGGAGCTGATACGATCTCAATTTCTGACAAAGCTGTGATCATAATGATGTTATTTTGCTGGGGGGGGAATCAATAATGTTTTATGATGGGAGGGTGATGTGAGTGGAAGATACATGCACAAAGTACTGTGGAAGAACAGAGACCCATAAAATATATGCTTATCAATGTAAAGTAAAAGCACGGTTTGATATATTGGTTTCATACATCTTGCTGAGTGAGTGTCCTGAGAGCAGCAATTTTTCTCACGCCGTGGTGGCAATTTGCTAAATTTTAAAATATGGCTTTGCACATTGACATACAGAGAAAGAAAAGCCCATGCTAAAGAAAACTGAAATACTGTGGTAATGAAATAATATTTGTATATTTCAATGCTTTGTATCCTAAGAGAGGTTATGCATGTAGTTTTTTTCTGTGTGATGAATTTTTGATGCACTCAAAACAGATGATTTATTTGTTAGATGAATTTTTAGATAAGAAAGCAGGCTCATGTGTACATGTATTCAAATGAGTGATTTCGGAGATTAGAAAATGGCAATATGGTATTTCTTACGTTTGTTTGCACTATTTGTACACATTTTTGTTGTATTTTCTAAATTTTCCAGAAGTCACTACTTTTCTCGGCATAGAATGACTGCTGAACAGTGATTAGTTACAGCTGGATCAATAATTTAGTTTGTTAGCGCCTAGTGCTTGTAGCCACCTCCAAGTAAAAAGAGGAAACATTTCCACAACATGACAAAAAGCTTTTAGGGCCAGAATGTACCCTGCGGTGAAGAAGCTCCACCCCCTCGTGATCTATCGAGCCGAGACGTCAGCCAGGGACGTTCCAACCTCACGCCATCCTTAACTGGGCTGTTGTGAGACCGGTAATTACATTGTGAAATTAGAAAGCCAAATAATTTGATTTTCTTTAAGTAACTTACTGATAGGGAGCTTTGCCTTACATGGAAGTTGACTCAGCGGTGGCCCGGATTTTAGCGGCTGGACGCGGAAATCGATAGCCCGGAGTTGAGTCGAGAGTGCGCTCATCATCGGAATTAGTGCAGACGATTGACTTCTGATCGCATTTAATTGTAGCTTGTAACCAATCGCAATTGATCGCGCCGAGAGGTCTATATCTGGGGGAATGTTATTGATCACTACAAAGTTTGGCCTCTGATATCCCGGGCAAGTCCTGTTGATTGCAATTTGTAGCCAATCCTGGGTGATCACACACATGTGAGTTGTGTCGACAGGAGAGGCATTGATTTGCCATTCATCACGCCCGGGCTACTCCTGACTAATATTGATCATTGACCTGTCCCTGGGTTAGTTATCCACCTTTTGGACTGCAGCATGGAGTGTCCAGGAGTTTTACATTCAGTGGTGCATGTACTTATACACACAGATGGAAGACCGAAGTCGAGCGAGTCTGGCACAGGTTCACTGTAACTAAGTTTGTACTGCTTTCTTGTCAGTGGAGCTGTGGGGTATAATCCCATAACTGAAGATAGCTTACCGAACTCTGATCCAGCTTTCGGTTTCGGGGAGTGAGATGTCCTAACTACTTCTTCTGAACATGACAAAAGTTGTCCTCAAATCCTGTTCTGGGCAACATAATCATTACCTACAATGTACATGGAAATGTAGGAATTGTTTTTGGCCTGTCTGTGTGTGTGTTTCCACGTCCTTGTAGTCGGCATCACTAGTAAGAAGGCCTTTATGAATGGTTATGATATTTGGTATGTTGGTAGTAGGTCTTAGGAAGGCAAAGAGTCAAGGTCAAATCTGGGCCTCCTGGTGGCTGATCTTGGTACTGCAGAAGAACTTTTGTTTTTAATCTTTTGTCCTGAACATGCTACAGTCTTTATTTTTTTTTTTAGTGTGAGGATAAAATATCCGTAGATGCTTTTGGTTGAAAGACTATTGGAGTGATTATACAGAAATGTAACTTGGTAGCATTTCTATATAATTGATCACTACACAGCAATGCAATACTGCAATGTACTATCTAATTTCAGTTGGAAATTCACATTACCATGACAGTCTGTGTTCTTTCCGTTCCACGTGAAATTGCTGAATTAGTAACTTTGGAATCCTAATCAGGCAACTTGAAGCAAGAAACAAATACTTGCGAAAGCGAAATGCCAACTTTCTCATTACTGTTAAAAACAATTAACTCAATCCATTGTATATGCCTGGTTTCTGCCATTGTATCCTATCTAAATTAGAACAACTGTGATCGACTTTATGTTTTGACTTACTTAGTTATGCATTTATATATGAATTTGCAGATTTAATTAACAGAAACGTAAGCTTATCAGGGTTTCCAGAAGCACGCCCCTTTGTCTTCATTACTCCGAAGTGACATGTAGGAGTTTTAATGTGCTGAACTCGAAATGTCACAAGGCAAATAACACCAAACAATTCTTAGAAAAAAAGTCTATAGATAATAAAATGAGCCCAGGTGGCAAGAACAACAGAAAAGATGTATTGAATTGAGTCTTTCACACATAAAGGTACAAACATACGACAAATTGCTACTCAGATTTCCAGGAATTTCTTTGCAACATTATCAAATAAAACTGAAAAGAATGTTTAGAACCAAGATCTTCACAATTCAAGTAACGTTACTAGTACCCCAACAATGTGAATTGTTGTCCACACAGACTTTCAATTCAATTGGATAAATTGCATCTATTTTGTCCTGTGTGGAAGCAGTTTATTTTTACCGTGTAGTCTTTTTGTTGTGGATTTATAGCTGTCTGCCCATATACAGGAACAGTCAGTGCTTCAATGTTCTGGGTGGTCTACTCTTCTGTACGTTAAACAAACTAGCAGGGAGCCCTTTTGGAATGTAAATGTTATCATGTTACTGGTGACTAGGATGAGCATGCTCTTTGAGTCTGCTGTGCCTCATTAGTTCCTCAATTAATTAAGCAGGACGATTTAATGAAGCAGAACAGCTTACAAAACCGTTGACATTTGTCACAAAGTCTGCTGTTGGCAGAGGGGATGTTTTCGTGCGCTGCACGCGTCTCTCCACAATCCAGCCGTAATCCTCCGCAGGCTCCACCCGCTAGGCTTTCCTGAGAGAACAAAGGGGCCTGGCGTCAAAGCATATTTTACCTGGAAATTGGCTGGCAAAATGTTAATGGGGGGATGTAAAAATTCTCTCCCATCTCCATAACAACATAGAGGAGGCAGGAAGTTGGGTACCGACCTCTGGAATGTGCCCTTTGACCTGTGACCTATTCCGGTAGCACTGACCTGAGGTCATGTGACCAAGCTCATCATGGCTGCCGGTTCAATCATGGCAGCTGCTTGGTGAATATTATGGATACTCCCTTTCTCACCCCTGTCATAATCATTTTAGGATCCCGCTCAGGAAAATGAGATGGTAATGTCCTTCAAAATTGCTATTAGATTTTGTAGCTTGAATGCATATGTGCCATTTAATGCAATCAAGTCGACAAGGCCTGTCACGCTTTGGTGTAGATGAACACTGCTTTTCATTTCTCCTTTCACGTACGCATGTAATCTATTCCTCATTGTTCTGGATTGCTTTATTAACCTGGATGTCGGTAGTCTACGCAAGAGATTGTTGATGTGAATGATACATATGGATCCAATATATATAGACACACATGTTTGCTGCTACAATGGTTAGCTTGAAATTCAAGACAGGACAAAGGAGGTGCTTCTCATTCAAATGTGCCATCTGTTGTGTGCTGTGGGAAAGTGGGGAGGGGGGCACTGTATGTAAGCTACATACAGTGCATGTATATGTACATGTATACTGCAGCCCTAAACATTACAGAGAAAGAAATACTATGCAGAAAATAGCATTTTAATTGACATACATTCTGGCAAAATATTATAATTATGATAACTGAGTGTCCAGATACATGTAGTACTTTGTGTAAAAAAATCTTTAAAGATGGAATGCAGAATGTGTGCAAATGTTTAGTACGACATTGAAGTGGACTGATATAAAATCCATAATAAGTATTTGGCCATTGGAGTGGAAGGGTTAGTAGTACTTCAAACTAAGAAAGTCAATACCACTTCCACTATCACTTATAGTTTTCAGGGAAAACAAATTTTCTTTGTTCCATCCACCTGTGGCACAGTGCACTTCTGTATAATGCAGTTGACTGAATTAAGTCGGCATGGTCAATACGGCCATAAATGAGTAACTTCCTCCCAATTTCATCAGGTTCCCACTTTCTGAGAAGAACGACTGGCGAAAAATGATTTACTGAAAAAGATTTGCGAAATCTCCGGCGCCCTAATTGTAGGCATGACTTGATAATGGTGAAGACCAATGCTATCAGTATTGATTGGATCGACAAGTCGTTGACCTTCGTGACCCCTGCTGCGTGGTAACCCTGAGGGTAGTTGTGCGACGTGTAGATCCCGTATCGCGTACCGGACTAACCGTACCGTTAGTATGCTCCCAAAGTGTCAGGGTCATCGCAGTAGGAAGGAAGGGCAGTTGTTAACAGGGTTAGTGTGGGGGAGGGGGCAAAAAACTTTCACATAATTTGCACAGGTGTCATCAAGTCGAGTATAGATATGGAATTATTCATTAATCAGAAAATTTGAATGGATCCCTTCCCCTGATGGGCTTTGTGTTATTAAATCTGAGCTGAATTCTGAATATCTAGACATATGATGACATATTTTCAATTTGTGTTTACCCTTTCAGCCACATTTTTCAGCATCCATGTATTACTGTAACAGTTATAGCACTTTCTTTTCAACTGTACATGTCATAAATGCCCTGGACATTTACATACATGCACATCTGTCTAAACCCAACATCTAGGACCTGTACCTGTATGATGATTTTGTAACTGTATAAGGATTGATTTTCTTAATTTAAGAAATCACTGTGGTTTACCCTTCATTCGGATATAATGCAGGTTATATGATATACAATGTCATGTAGGTTAAAGATGTGGTGGGTATAGAATTTTCTTCTTACACAACCATAGAGTTTCTCACCTGCTTAGTAATACGTTTCGATGTCTATCAGACACCTTCCTCAGAGCTTCTGACTGGAGTTCCGCAACTCGCCGCTATTTAACGCCAATGTAGGTGGCGCTTTTGCGGCGAGAATGCCATACCCTAAATTCTATACCCTAAGTATCTTCCAACCTGATGAAATTATTTACGGAAAGTAAAGATGTGGTGGTTATGACAACTTTCTGTTCTAAAACATATTGCTACATAAGTTAAACTCACAGCGCCACGCCATTCACCGTATGCCTCATGTGTCTCTGCCCACAGAGCATTCCCAGTCCCTCCACCTCGACCTTCCCCTCACCGCCAACACCCTCGGGTAGTCGCGTCAAGACCTCTCCCCCTCCCGACAACCCTACCATGTGTCGTTATGAGGTAGGTATACCCCAGGAAGGCAGAAGAAGTGCTGCATTCAAGGTACAACCATCTCAGTTTTCCGCTCCTAGTCCTCTCACTCATTACCTCCCTGTATGGAGGTGTTGTTTTCAGTGTGTCTGTTTATGTGTTGGCTTGTACTTCTGTAGTTATCATGTCAGGGACACTGAAATGAAGTTAGGTCAAAGGTCCAAAAAAAAGGTTATCTCATTTCCTGTCTTCAATATCCTGCTACCGGTATATACATGAGTGTTGCCCTATGGGACCCAATGCAAAAATGCATCTATTAGACAAAATCAGTGAGAGGTGAAATTTACAAAAACACTAGATATTTCACATGAGGTCTTTGATTTCTTGGTTGCAAAGTGCTGGCCTACAACAGTCATTCACATCTTTTTCAAGTTCATCTCCTGGCTCATGTCCCCCAAATCCTCACAAATTTGACTAATAAGCCAACCATTTTCACCAAGACTTATATGTACATAAAGTCATTGGGTGTGTAGGGTGTCAATAGTATGCATCTTTCTTGGCTTATGTTTTTTTTTTTAAGATTTTCAAATATCATTTCACTTGAGTGTCTGCACCCCTTTTTCCAGCTATTATCATAAGCATATTTCCGTTGCTATATATTATGTTGCTGGTTAAGCCTCCTAACTTTCCCTGGCCTAAGAACTAACTGGACTTTGTTTCCTTGCAGAATTTCCAGAGAGTGAAGATGAACAGACAACAAAGATTGAATGGTGAGAAATATTCTCAATTTTTTAATTTTTGCCTTTAGGCAGAGTATCAAAGCCTTGTCTTGTCCCCCTCCAACGTCAAGAACTACAAGAGAAAGGTACTACAGCTTTAGTCAGAATGGAAACAACTGAAGTGGCAGGGAAGAAAAGGATTTCATCCCTTTGATATTTTCCCCATTGACACAAGTCTTAAGAATCCTCTCTATGGTGACCACCTGTCCACGTAGACCACATAAGTTAACATGTATATCAGTCTTGACTCTTGAGTGATCTTTTCAGATAGGTTTGGCTGTAATGGATACAACTTAGATTTTCGATACACTGTATTTATAATTAGCTCATAAATAATGGTAAATAAAGCAGTTTTCAGCATATACATTGTACTATGTTGGAGTAAGCATTGTTCAAGGCTTTCCTGCAGCGTTATGTTAGCTTGATATCCATGCCAGTCTCTGCCTCCGCAGCCCGGCTAGGGAAGGCCGCCAAGAAGAAGCGTAACCTGGAGGAAGCCACCAGCTCCGACGAGCTCCCATCATGCCCCATCTGCAGCGTGAAGCTGGGGGGAACTCCTGAGGAGATGAACGGACACGTGGAGGCCTGTCTGAAAAAGGTAGCCTGGTGTAGAGAGAATATTTCTGGGGTGGCAGGGTGGTGAAAAAGGTAGCCTGGTGTAGATGGAATACTAGTATTTCTGGGGTGGCAGGGTGGTGAAAAAGGTAGCCTGGTGTAGATGGAATACTAGTATTTCTGGGGTGGCAGGGTGGTGAAAAAGGTAGCCTGGTGTAGAGGGAATATTTCTGGTGTAGCAGGGTGGTGAAAAAGGTAGCCTGGTGTAGAGGGAATATTTCTGGGGTGGCAGGGTGGTGAAAAAGGTAGCCTGGTGTACATGTAGAGGGAATATTTCTGGTGTAGCAGGGTGGTGAAAAAGGTAGCCTGGTGTAGATGGAATATTTCTGGGATGGCAGGGTGGTGAAAAAGGTAGCCCGGTGTAGATGGAATACTAGTACTAGTATTTCTGGGGTGGCAGGGTGGTGAAAAAGGTAGCCTGGTGTAGATAGGATATTTCTTGGTAACATCTCTGGAGCAGAGCTCTTTTGAAAATTCCATGTTGAAAGGTACACGACTTTGATTGTACATACATACACGAGAAATTGTTACTCAAGCAACTTGATTGTTTTTGAAAATTTATCCAGTTCCTTGCGCAGCAATTTCCTTGTGTATCTCATTACCTGGATGTCTAACTCTTGTTGACATAAAAGTTTAGCTACCAGTACTTGATTCTGATGGCAACAATAAGCCAAACCTTTTACGAAATTCTAGGATACTTATATCTGTTTTAAAAAGATTCTTGAATCTATGCATTTTGATCTGTTATTAGCATTTGACAAGTTTCTCAAATACACTGCAATCGTGCCTTTTCCTCTCCATAGAGCCAAAGAGACAGTGAGACAGAGCCTGTAGATGTGGAAGGGGAGATTGAGGAGTTTGAGGAGTACACCTGGGCGGGGCAGACTCGTGTCCGTGCAACCTCCATGCTTCAGGGCCAGTTTGAAGGTATGGTTACATCATTATATTGTAGATTTACAGAATTACTTGTGTCAAACATTTTTAGAATAGAATAAGAATTCCTGATGAAGAAAATTCAACTGTTCTCCAACTCAAAAACGAAATTAACTCATCAGAAATTTTCGACTGAATCGCTCTGTACTGCTGTCTTCATTAGCTTTATGACCCAAGTGTTGTGGACACATGCCTTTTAGGCACATGTGACATCAGCACTGGGCCAAAGTTTGTCGGAATTTGTCGGATTATTCTTCATGTATTTTACCAACTCAGATGAACTTTCATGCAAGCATTCCTGATTTTTGCTTGTATTCTTTAAATGGTCAGAAACTTTGTCTAAGGCCATGTTGATTTGATTATATGGATGACATCCTCTGGGAACCCCAAAACTGATGCGAGCGTGCGAAATAAAAAAAAAGTTAGGCAAAAAAATTTGCTTTCATTATGAAATCTACATGGTCATGAAGGTTGAAGAAATGACACAGAGTATGGTATGGTGAATAATCTGCTCTTCAAATTCATTTCTTTACATGTTTGGCATTCTACGACATTGGTATCGTTTGTCAATATTTCTTTTTGCAACTTACAGTATATATTTGCTTATTTTGTAACTGTTTTGTACCATTTACAGTATGGTTGAAAACTTTTTTTAAACGGCCAAAATTCATGCGCGCGCGGATGTCATCCATATAATCAAATCAACATGGCCTAAGGCATTGCGATTCATAAAATGACATTCTGGTGGTACTAATTTCGTTGTTTGAATGTTTTGCTTTAGCCCAAGGGTTCCAGGTGGTGCGGAGTAAGAAGGAGAATGACAGTGATCAGGACCTGAATGTGGATGGGGATGATGCAGAGGAGTATGGGAAACCCCAGTATCCTTTTGTGAAACATATACTGCATTTCACTTTATGTTTACGGTAGCAAAAGTTCGCAGTCTGAGAAAAATGAAGGTGTCCACAGAACTATATGTTCACGTTGGCAGCAGGTGAAGAAAACAGAAAGTGAATTATTTGTTCACAGTAATGATAAGTTCACGGTACAGAAGTGACCACGAAAACCGTGAACACAAAAGTACCATGAAAATATCAGGAATTACAGTATTCCACACAGGATGGGGGGTCTAGGAGGGAGTTTATTAGAACTTTAAGTGCTGGAATTTGCAACACATAATAAAAAATATTTCCAGATTTAATCATGCCTTCATTTCAATCGATTGTACTGTAAATTTATTTAATGGAGACTCAATTTTTTTGCAATAGGAGGGAATAGACTGTGGTGTTGGCTGTGTCTTAAACTCATAGTTGAAACAACTGAAGAAATGTAGTGAAGGACAGCACTTCTTCACAGAGTGATAACTTAATGACGATTACAAGATCCACAAACAGCAATGAATATTTCACAATTTAAAATATCTTGGTCTAAGAAAATGCACCTTGACCCAAACGTTCAGATATCGTGAGAGAGACATCATTCCCTGCACCTCCGATGAACCTGCAGAGAACAAGGAGAGAGAAGCTCTCAGAGAAGCAGTGCTAGGGTAAGAAATCTGTTTGGGAGGCCCATAAAAGACTATATAAATGATTCCCTATAACTATGTTTTTGACTTAGGCCATGTTGATTTGATTATATGGATGACATCCGCGTGCGCATGAATTTTCGGCCGTTTCCAAAAGAAAAAAAAGTTTTCAACCATACTGTAAATCGTGCAAAAGAGTTGCTAAATGAGCAAAAATATACCGTAAGTTGCAAGGAAAACATTTAGAAATGATACCAATGTCGTAGAATGCCAAAATCAAAGGAAAAAAGACAAAAATGTAAAGAAATGAATTCGAAGAGTAGATTATTCGCCATAACATATTCTGTGCCATTTGTTCAACCATCATGACCACGTAGATTTCATAGTGAAAGCAACTTTTTTTTTTGCAAAACTTTTTTTTTTTTCACACGCGTGCATCAGTTTTGGGGTCCCAGAGGATGTCATCCATATAATCAAATCAACATGGCCTTAGGTAGAGATGCTGTTGCAGTCCTATTCATATAACTGTAACCCTCCCTCCTTGTTACCAATGAGGGAAAAAATTGCCAGTTTCAGATTTCTTATTTTTGATCAGTGTTGATCTTTTTAATTTTTTTTCACGTTTTCAGAAGAGAGAATACCGACGATGCCTCCCAGCCAGGAGACAGATCCAGATGGGCTAATGAAGAAGGTGACGATTTCCTTGTTTAAACGAATCAAACTGTCTTCAAACTTGCACTTACCTATCCTGTATGTGCGTCTATTTGATTTGGTTAACTTGATTTGGTTGCAGGTGAAAAGGTTTTTTTTTTTCAAAGAAATCATAGAATGAAATATGATCAATGGAGAAATACAGTCAAACCTGTCTGTGATTTTGTATGTACAAGTACTACCGGTAAGTCTACATACTATAGTGGTCACTCAAGGGTCTGAGCAAATTTGACTGTAATGGCCAGGTGACCACTAAACAGAGGTGACCCTAGCACAGGTTAGCACGTCGGCAGAACGTACTGCACCTGCGCGAAACCCGTAATGTATTGTACATAGCATTTCGGCAGAACGTCTCATATAAGGTTGTATTTGCTCATATAAAGTTAGCATTTCGACAGTAGTTTCCAAATGTTGTGTCGGAAAGAATATCCTCTGCAACAGGAAAAATTCTGATGCAATGTTGACCAAAAACCCAAGGAAAACGCGAAAATATGGGGTTCTGCGCAGGCGCAGTACGTTCTGCCGACGTGCTGCACAGGTTTGACTGTAGCACCAGTAAATGTATGTTCACTTCCTTAGTTTGTGAGGGGTGGGGGGAGGCAACCCGCCTCTCCCCCGGCTGGAGAAATTGAAAAGAACTATATCGTATCACAAAGCCCTTTGAGGGTCCCCCAACAGAGTTCCTATGACAGAAAGATTTCTTTTGCCTGTGGGTTGTTTTGTATTTGATGTCCCCATAATAAGGTTTTGAAATTGAAATACATGCCAAAACACAATTTGAAAATGAGTTGAAGATACAATATATTGTTTAGCACCAAAAATATGTCACCAATAATTATGTATCTTTTGATTTTACCCTTAAATGTGAAGTTGTATAAATTATGCTAATGAGCAGGTAATCATGAATATTAATGAGATGGTAGCATCTAGGTGACAAAAGAACTTTGGTTACACCATACTGGATCATATTTCATTGCTATTGTATGTGCTGCCTTCACTAATATGTATTCTTTAGTATACACAATTGAAAGTTTAAACTTTTCTGCTTTGTTTTTTTAGGTGATCCAACCTCAACTAATGGCCCAACAACAGACTCTGTAGGAGATACCACTACAGACACAGGGGGCACCAAATCTAGGTGGGGAATACATGTACATGCTTTCCTGTAATATATGTACATCTATGTACTCATAACTGGATTTCCGCCTGTACTGTTCATTCATCTATTTTTCCATTCATTCATTCATCCATCCATCCATTTTTTTTCATTTTTACATACATTCATTCATTCTTTCTTTCATCTATCCATCTATTGATTAAAACATAAATGGTTTCATGACCCAAACTGTGCATACATGTACATGTCAAAATTAAAGCCCCTGAGACATGGACAAAAGACATCAGGATGTACAGTATGTAAATCATTGGTCAGACATTTTTGTTGATGTCTCGGGCCTCCAACCTTTACACAACTTTTGAAACATTTGTCCTTGCATATTCATTGACAGACTTGACATAGACTCCAAGAGGAGACTTAAAATTCTTCTTGATTCTCTGTTGACCCTTTAGGGAGCCTGTAGCGTCGACCAGCCGCGGCCCGGTCAGTGATAAGGTGGTGGAGGCACTGAAGGCCAAGATCCGGGAACAGGAGCAACTCCTCAGCAAGAAGGACCGCATCAAGTGTCTCATTTGCATGGTGAGTCCTGCAAAACACCCCTCTGGACAAATGGTTCTGACCAAGTCTTGTAACTGAGTACTAGTATTGACTTTGCCTGGTTGTGGGAGAGTCCACTTTGTGGAAAATTCAGGGGTACTCGTTGTTATTTGCTACAATGTATTACTGTTAACTGATTTTGCCTGGACATATTAAATGTACAACAATGTAGTATGGGTTTTGGGCATGTGTTGATAGAATGTGTTAATGTGTAAATAGAAAAAGTGTCTACAATTTGCCATATTTACAATTATATGTTTCAGGCCATGCATTTTTATATGTAGATGTAACATCTGTGTCCATAATATCACCAGGGTCCATACTATCGCCACCTTGAGAAATGGTGTGCTTAAAGATATTTTTACTGCAACATACCCTAGGTATGTACATTTGATGTGTGAAGGAGTGCATACCAAAAGTATGTTGCAGTAAAAATATCTTTAAGCACGCTGTTTCTCAAGGTGGCGATATTATGGACCCTGGTGATATTATGGACACAGATGTTAGATGCCAATACTCAAAAGGTTTTCTATTGTTTATTGATATTTCTTGTCTGTGTACCCACCACCCCAGGAGCCCTACACTATTCCTCTAGTGTCCATCAACTGCTGGCATGTACACTGCGAAGAGTGCTGGCTAAGAACTCTGGTAAGACAGCTGCAAATTTATAGAGTTCTAACTACAAAAGAACAACTCTTTCTTAAGTCGCTGTCAGCACATTTGATAAGTACTTGCATGAGCACGTCGGCAGAACGTACTGCGCCTGCGCAGAACCCCGTATTTTCACGTTTTTCGTTGGATTTTTGGTCAACGTTGCATCAGAATATTGCCTGTTGCAGAGGATATTCTTTCCTACATAACATTTGGAAACTACTGTCGATATGCTAACCTTATATGAGCGAATACAACCTTATATGAGACATTCTGCCGAAATACTATGTACAATACATTACGGGTTTCGCGCAGGTGCACTACGTTCTGCCGACGTGCTACTTACATGTATATGGTATATGACACAGGAAAAGATGGTAAATGCCATTGTCTTTTTGGAAAGAAAATTATCCTGTATTTTTTACAAATGACAATCTGTTTGTAGTTTGGCCATTGGAAAATGTTCTGACAGAAAATTCAACTGGAAAGAACCAAGGGAAGAACACTTCCACATGGAAAAATTTCCCCCCTCCCCACCACTGAATTTAGCATTTTCAAACTACACCTACCACTATAACTAGTGGTGCATACCGGTTCACTGGACTTGGATCCGGACTTGTAAGAATGTTTAGGTTCAAGTCCAAAAAAACCTAGAAGTCAAGAACCGAGTCCGGACTTATTACCATAAAAGACCATTTCACATACCCCTTTTCTTTCCAAACCACCTAAAACCCTCCGTAGATTGCAAAATCTTTGCTGCAAAATGAAGAAAACATTGCCATCGGGCATCATCAAGTACCGGCCTCCATGTTATGTGGCCAAAGTTTCACCCAGACAACATTGCAAGGTTGCCAACATGCAATTTTGTATATGCCATGGGTTTAGGTCCGGACTTACAAGTCCGGAACTGAATCTAAACCTCTAGACTTGAATCCGGACCTGAACCTAGAATTGGGTTTAGGTATGCATCACTAACTATAACAGTCTTTTCTTTTCTTCTTAGGGTGCAAAGAAACTGTGTCCCCAGTGTAACATGATCACAGCAGCAGCAGACTTACGGCGCATCTACCTCTGACAACCAAAACATTTACAAAGGAAGAGAAGACTCGATTCCCTGCTACAGTCCTTCTAAAATCACCCAGCACAAACAGGAGTGGACAAGAACTCCAGTTCAACTTCAACTGTACTATTTTTAATCACGCAAATGCTGTAAATTTGATTGCAACTCACCGGAGGAAGAAATGACCAATGCTACAAGGAAATGCTTCGAGATCGTTCAAACAATTCAACCGACAGAATCATGGCTTGATGTCCCCCGCTATTTGTATATCAGTGAAACTGGACAATCAAAGTTTGGTGCTGGTTTGTTATTGTGAAGTGGCTGTGGATGTTGACTGGTAAAAATTATTATGAATATTATATCATGTTGCATCGAAAAATATGAGAAAAACAACAACAATACATCACAAGCTATAATTGTTACACATTCTTTCAGGCCAAATTCTCTTCAGGGTTCCAGAGTTGTCAAAGGATATATTATATATATATATGTGTATGAGCATGTGTGTGTATACTGTGTATATAATGTATGCAGATGCCTTAAAAAACCTAGTTGATAGTTTGTTGCCAGTGTATAAGCCAGTTGTTGTAGGTGTTAGTGAGTGTAGCTGTAGGTGTTAATGTTTCGTCTTAGGTGTATCTGCACACCTGCATAAGCACAAATAAGGGAAGTGCTGTAATATATGAAATTGTAACCATGTACTTCTGAAACCCCCCTTTTCTACAATGTAGTAATCTGAACTTTGTGCCACAGCATGAGATGTTGGACTGATCCATTGTTTAAGGTGGTTGACAAAGAAATGCTGCCACAGGCAGATACAAGCTTTGTTTTCAAATTGTAATGAAAAGAAGGGTGGAAGGATGTGGGGAGGTACATGTAGACGTGTATGAAAACTTAGTAATAAAAGTTCAGCACAAGAATGTGTGACTTAAACCAAGAAACAATGACAGAAAAAAGAACTGCATGTGCTGATGAATACAAAAATTGCACTAATATTTTCACACGCATCCTCCTTAAACGCACCCAAAATCCTGGTCCACAAATATAGATGTACAGAAAAAGGATTACCCATTTAAAGGGTCTACAGTTTGACTTGTGTTGTAAAAGCTCTATACTGTATATGATAAAAAGTCTGGTAAAACAGTTTCTGTTCAAACCCTTTTGGCAGTGTGTGTGGAATATGTAATGTAAGTACAGTGTTAAAAAGTACCACGGTTGCAAGGTTTGTACTTAATTCTATCAAGGGCAAAGAAAAGAACTAACTACCAACATACCCAGGTTATTGAATCCTGGAGTAGGTGAAATAAGTATTTTTTTCTCTTGTTTGTTACTATAATTCAACCGTGGATGACTGTTTGTTAGAGATGTGCAAATGTTATGTTTATTTAGTAGTTCAGATGAATCAAGTTTCTTACGACTATGAACACTGAGTTGTTTACAAGTAGTTTGTTTAGCCTTCATGACTGAAATTATCTTGAAGAAATTAAAACATTTGTCACTTTAAGTATTGACAGTCATGTTTTCAAATTCAAGGGAAACATTTTAAAAGCAGCCCACATTTCAACTTAATACGTTTTGAGAGATTGAGTCTATACTAGTTAAATGTTTTTGACAATGCCTAAGGGGTGGAGCCTTTTTTTCTGTAAATCTAGGAAAGCATTTATTTGTGACATTCAATATTTGAAGTGACCGATGTACTCAAATCTTTTTGATCACTCCCTGACAACGTGCACTTCTGCACTGAAGAAAATGCTGGAAGAAAAAGCCATGTGCAGGTTATTTTTGCAAGGAGCTGATCTTTCTAAACATCATACCTTGTTTATTACAAAGAAAAGAGGTGACAAAATCATCAGTACACACTAATTTGTAGAAATCACTACATTTCATTCTGTGCAAAAATAGAATATTATATTTCATTTTAGTAACTTAACATGATGATAGAAGATAACTTCACTATAAAGTTGTGATTTTACAAATTCACAATGTCACATTTTGACCACCACTGCAAAGTTCCACGTTGATTGAAATATTTACACATTGGAACTCTTAACCAGTGCAGACAAGAAGCTTCAATCAATACAAATATATGGGTCTAGGATTCAAATTATGTTGAAGGAAAAACAGAAATATCTAACTTTTCAAGGGAAAATGATCCTTGATACTTGGGCCACACCAATTTAATTTCTTGGTTAACGGATTCGCCCGCTTCATTTTTTTCTGATTTGGAAATAAAAATAAAAATTCAGAATCAACTGCAAAATGCTCATATTTTGCCTTGAACAGTTGAAAACAGTCCTTTTCATCCTAGTTGTTACAGTTATTCCATCTTTCAATGCAATGGTATCATTAAAAGTTCAAAATTCATTGTTTAAATTTTGAACCAGCCTGGTGTGTTGACTTCATGGCTCCTATCTACCATTTTGGGCCATAACAGGATGCTTAGGCCTGTTTTTATTTTTTTTTCGCCCGCCCGCTCCATTATTTTTCTAGAAAAATCTGTTAACCAAGGAATTAAATTGGTGTGGCCTTGTCATACCAAAAGAAATACTGGTGCATGTGTCCACTGGTAGTGTTTTTACAACAAATCAATAAGGAGTATTATTTACAGAGGACTATTTTTAATTTTTGCTAGAAAGTCCACAAGTTCTATGGATAAGGCCATGTTGATTTGATTATATGGATGACATCCTCCGGGAGCCCCAAAACTGATGCGCGCGTGCGAATAAAAAAAAGTTTTGACAAAAAAAAGGTTCTTTTCATTATGAAATCTATGTGGTCATGAGGGTTGAGCAAATGGCACAGAATATGGTTTGGCGAATAATCTAGTCTTCAAGTTCATTTCTTTACAATTTCGTCTTTTATTTGTTTGATTTTGGCATTCTACTGCATTGGTATAGTTTTTATTAATTTTTTTTGTAACTTATGGTATATTTTTGCTCATTTTGGAACTGTTTTGCACGAGTTACAGTATGGTTGAAAACTTTTTTTTTTTGGAAACGGCCGAAAATTCATGCGCGCACGGATATCATCCATATAATCAAATCAACATGGCCTAACGCATAGCAGGCTAAACATACTAAGTACTATCTGTTTGACAACTTATAATTGCTTTTTTACATGTAGTTCACTGTTCGTAGCTCCACTTTCTTATAAGTACTGTACAGGAAAATGGCTGCTTAATTATCATTGTCGCAACTTAAAGATGTAACTAATTGGTGTAAAAATGTTCAGGTTGATGAGAGTATTTGTTGCTTGTTGCTGAAAGTGGATTCTGGGATACTAACAGAAGTGTAACTATACCTTAAAACAGATAATAATGCTGAAAGGGTAAGAAACTGTGGCCAAGACGGCAGTACTTAATAAAACCCTTGATTCAAAGAAGCAGACTGCAGGACTTGTACTGTTAGTTTTCCTTTTTCTTTAGATCAAAAGAGGAAGCTTATTTAGTCACTTGGAGTGGCAATTCCGTCAAGAAAAGTTCAAAACCACACATTCTAGAATATACTACAATGCATTAACATACATTGCACACAACCATTCAGACTTGCCATCTTTTATGCAATTTTTGTTTTAGCAGGAGTATCTTTTTTTTATAAAAGATTGCATTTATAAGTGGAAATGTACAGTATGTATCACTTAAATGTGTAAAACCCAAACAACAGAAGATATGGACATCTATTTACAGATTCTGATTCTGTAGCTGCAGTTCTTCATCAGCCTGCCAGGTGGCGCTACTGCACTAAGATTTTGGTCCATGCAAGGCCCTATATAACCTTTTTCCATGTAACTTGTTTTCGATGCTGTTCACGATTCTGTCTCTTCTTGCCTTGACTTTTTACGGTTGACAATTTGTTCTGACCGCTTTCGCAATGCCCTTTTGAACTCCATGGCCACTGTTGTCTCGAAGTGGAAGACGTTGGGCTTCTCTTCGTCCACGGTTACCACTGACAGACCGTGGTATATGATGAAGTTGTCGTCTGATGCTTCCTTGTCCAACCGTAGAGCGTCCAGATTCTTTGATGCAGCTGCCGCCTGTGGACCAAACAACTCTCCGCCGAGATGTAGCAGCATAGGCCGGTCCAGACTGGTTTCGGTCTTGACACACGACACCAAAGCGTCGATTGTTGTGTCAAGGAATGGTTGGCCTTGTAGGAACAGTGACGATATGCCACCGGCAGCTTGTGGTGACGACGGCGGGTTGGCTGGCAGCGCCGCCCGGATCAACTTGACTAGGGAGTCGCCGTCTCCGAATTTTCCACACAAGGCGAGCCTTTTTAGCGTGCCGCTCTTCTCCACAGCGTCTGCCAATCTTTCCAGGAAAGATGGAAACATTGTGTGCCAAGAGAAGGTGACGTCTGTGAGGTGAGGGTTGTTGATGACAATGTCGGCAAACAGCCGTGCTTCTCTCGGAAGCACACAGTTGAAGAGCAAGTCTATGGATGTGACGGTGGATTTGACGAGGCCACTGTAAAGCGCCTTTGCTCGTGTGTCACATGGGTCTCTCGGACTTTCCCGTCTCTTTCTCCCTCTGCTTGACGTCGTCAGACACAGTGGTGAGTCTGACGCTCACGCTTTTGAGCTTCCTGTTCTGTTCGAGGATCATCGCCAGGGACTGGATGCCGTACAGCGTCAGATGGCCTCGCCCCTTGACCTGTCCGACCACGCTGAGTGACGTGATGCCCTCGTGTCTCTGAAGGACAGGGACGATGGTTTCCCGGGACGCGTCCTCTCTGAGAATGCTGGCCGTGATTTTGAGAGATTCCAACCACTTCATGTTGTCTATGGCTTCAGCCGCATCGGTGAGAAATACCTGTATACGCTCTTTCTTTGTACACGGTTGCTGACTCTCCTTCTCAATCCTCAGGCACATTGGGCTGCAGCGTTTGGAGAACAAACTGACAAACAGGTCCAGCTCCTTCAGCTCTTCGTTGTTTCTGAAAGCCTTCGGCACCTGGCGTATGGCAGACTCACTCATTCTGTCAATTTG
Organism: Branchiostoma belcheri; assembly: GCF_001625305.1. Taxonomy (NCBI): domain Eukaryota; kingdom Metazoa; phylum Chordata; class Leptocardii; order Amphioxiformes; family Branchiostomatidae; genus Branchiostoma; species Branchiostoma belcheri. The sequence goes on from NW_017803976.1 coordinate 746,969, forward strand.
GGCTGTGAGCGACAACTTCGCGACGTTACTCTGTGTGCTTCCTATGGTCTGCATGAACTTGCGCATGTCGTCGTTTTCCGCGTCATTACCTTGGGGATGCAGTAGACTCGCATCCAGGCCCGTGACGGAAATGGCAAGTGAGTGGACACACTGGGTCTTCATGATAGCCTCCCCCAGGCGTAGCAGCCCTCTCTTGTTGCGGATCCACAGGTTGTCCAAGATGAGTGACAGCCTCTGTGACTCGTTGATTCGACCAAATGAATCCATACAGTTGATATTCTCGATGACGTATGACAGTCCCAGTAACGTGTTCAGCTTTAGCTGCTTGCGGTAGAAGTTGATTGACAGCTCTCTCTCTGATCCCATGTGCTCGAGCATTGTAGTTGCCACAGCCTTTCCAAAACTCCTAGAGTTTCGGGATTCAACGATGCATCGACAGGCCAGCGTAACAGCTTCGTCGATGCAGCACTGGCAACACTCCTCGTCTTTCAGCATGTTACTGTATCGCCGTGCAAATGCTTCAAACAGCGGCCCGGCGTTTGCTCCAAGGAGCCCAGCAACGAAGAGGCACACCAGGTTGTACCTGGAGTTGGACGGGCAACTTGGTTCCCACAGCCTCTCGTACAGGTCTGTCTGGTCGGGAAACTTGACGACGTGCTTTGCGGCGAAGAGTTGCCTGTACAGGGTGTGCCCGAATGTGTACTCCACCCGGTGACTCTTCTCCTTGACCAAGAAGCCGCTCTTGAGCATGAGATCTTTGATGTTTTTTATATCCTCGCTCATCAAGCAGACATCTCCACTCACGGTTCTTTCCCAGGAGAGCCTGCACAGTTCCTCCACCTTTTCTTGTTCTTCATCTGATAGCTCTTCCTTTCCTTTCAGGGCCTTCCTCAGGGCCAAGCTGACGATTTCCTCCAACAGCGACGTAACCGTTCTTGCCTTGCTCTTGTGCTCGTTGTCGTCCCAGATGAGACAGAGAAACCAAAGGAACATGGGGATCCTGCACAGCTCCAGAAAGCTGGTGTTGGATCCGAGCAGGTCTTTGATATCCGCCTTTGCTTTACGTGTCTTGAAGTTGAATGTATCTACGAATCTGTTGATGTCGTCGTTGAAGAATCCTTCCATGGTGTAGTAGGCATCGCACCATCTCAGGACCGAGACGTCAAGCATTTGGATGGACGTCGTTGTCAGCAAGACGTTGCTGTGCCGCAGGATTTTACCCTCGATCAGCTTGGTGACGAAGTGTTCCGGCTCTGTGCTGGAGTAGGTCTTTCTGAACCCTGGTATTTCAGCAATGCCGTCGATGATGAACATGACCCTGTCTTGGTTAACCTCCACCCACTGCCACAAGTGCGCCCTGAGATCGGGATTCCTCTGGACGGGATGATCTTCCGGAAACAGGCTCTGTGCAAGGATGGCTTCTAAAAGACCTCCACTCTTGAGTAGATGGCGACCTTTGAGCGCGAAGACCAGCTTCTGGTGGGTAAACCTTTTCCCACTCACCCATGCACAGACCAGCCCATTCAGGAAGGTTGTCTTGCCAATGCCGGGTGGCCCTTCGATGATAACACGACCGACGTTCTGCCTGCTGGAGCTCGAGTCTCCCTCCATCAGAAGCTCGTCTTCTGTCAGGTATTCTGACTTCACGATGTGTTTGGTGCTCCCCTCGTGACGATGGACTCGCTTGAACCGAGCTTTCACGTGGTGGTTTTGGATGTCGAGCTCCATCCATGGCGCCCAGTTCAGTGGTGTGTAGAAGGACATGTTCCTGCGATAGTACTCCTTCAGTTCATCTTCACACTGATTCACCACATCTTCACCTGTGTTTGAATATTTATATTAGACCACACTGACTTAATTCTATGGATGACATCGTTTGAAGACCCCCAAACTAGTGGGTGCGGGTGAACAAAAAAACATCGGGCCAGAAAAAAATGCTGCTAAACCACGGGAATACAAAGCTGCTTAATTGTGAATTTGTGGTAGCAACTTTTACGACTAGCCGGCACATGCTTGCCTTTTGCGGCATTTATGATTCGGTAATGTACTAAGTCAGTCTTGAGTTCCGTGGAGCGTCGGCAGCCTGGGTGCCATCATCCGTAGTTACGGTCGGCTCCCCATTTTCGCTAGCTACCATGGGCTACGGAGGACGGCACCCGCAGGTCAGAGCCTCGGAGGATCGGTGACATTTTTATTACTTATTTCTTACTTTTGAAATTGAGAACAGGAGAAAATCAATGCGCGCGCGGCCAGTGTCATCCATAATAAAATTAAATCAGCGTGGCCTCACCAAACTAAGAGCACTTCATTTTATCAAAACCCAAGTCCTTGTTTGAAATTTATACGTACACTAGGTACAAATGATAGCAAACACTAAGCTCTAGAATATGAGGCAAAATATAGAACTCACGGATCAGCTTCTGGATTTTGTCTGCCACGTCTTGCAGCTTGGCCCTCCTGCAGGCCTCCATCAGTTCGCCAGGGGTCGCTTGCGTTCCTTGTCTTTCTTTCCACTTACTCAGCATCTTCCTTTTTTGTTCCATTATGTCGTTTGGATGTTCATATTTGATCGCGTCCATGTCGACGTCCGAGAAACCCAGTTCTCTCCCCAGTGAGGGCACCTTGCTTGTGAGAACTCCGTCTACCACCACTTCAAAAGCCTTCGACAATACATCCCGCTCTGCAAAATACGACACGCAATACAAATTCAGTTACATGAGTGGATACACACAAAGGAAAACTGATCTCTGTTGACAGAGTACTCTCACCCTCCCCACCCCTTACCCCACAACGGCATATACACAAACACTTTACCACACTTAGCTTTTGGTAGCCGTCATGAAAAAGGCTCTGTCAGGTCAATCAATACGTTATTACATGTCACTGTTAGCAAAATTGTTCACAGGTAAAGTGTGGAGGGGTAAGATTTTAGCCTAAACGTTGGAGGAAAACATGTATGGGTTAAACAAATTACTTCCTTAAGCTTGTTGTGGTAGCGTCATACCAGTGGTGTGCTATAGTTGCGGTTGATAAACCACGAAAAAAAATTAAAACTACCGTGATCGCCACATGTCTTCATACATACACACAGGTACAAAGGTACACACACAGTACAGACGTCAAATTGCCATCAGATAAAACATTCAGTGCTATTTGAATGCTTGCGTTGTTCTTACATGGGACGGTGTCAGGTGACAAATACCAGTACGTTGTTGATAGCTTGTGTAACTGTAAGGGAATCAGTGCCTCAAAGACACATACACAACATCCAAAATTCAACAACATGATCTTTGCAACCCTACCATTGTAGTATTTACTTCGTTAATGACTGCACAATATTTTATAACAGAACGTCGTACTAGTGACTCACTTGGTCTGCTGCACGCCATTTTGTCAACCTGTTTCCGAAAATATGTCGTCTTGGTGTCTTGGATTTTCTTGGGCTCTTCTTGTAGGCAAAACTTATTCCGCTGAAAGTCTAGGAGTATAGAAGCGACCACTTCACATGATGTCCATGGGCGCGTAACACTTGGAAAGACCCAAGCGTCATGTTTTATAATTAGAGTCGTGGACACCTGAGTGTTTTGTTTTTAGTTCTTTTGTGCGTGGTGTACGCCTTGTATCGGCGGCCCGATGCATTCATGTGTGACGTAAGCAGACCCAGGCACGTCTCCAATGTCAATGGTAGATCTAAAGGCTGTCATGCTTGCGTACGCGTCAAATACACGCTTGTAGGCACGCACTAGCGTTACTCTTCGATGCCCTGCTATCACAACTTTAACGTATGCCCAAAAAGAAGGAAAATATGCAAAACTTACTCCCGCAAGATACTAGACTGAATCATTTTCAACAGACAAAAAAGACAAACTTCCATTGATGTTCGCTAGTAAGTCTTTGTATCCCATATTCATTGGTTTAAAACAAGACAAAATCCAATGGCAAAGAACAGGGACGGTTTGCGAAAGTTCGGTCAAGGTCTCATGGTCTATCTATTGCCATGGTGACGTTCACATGTTCGCCTGATGACTTGCATAAAACGTAACAGGTGTGTTGTGTGTTGTTGTTTTAAAACATGAGCCGTCTATGTAAAATGGAAGGGTGGGGTCCAATGCGCTGTGTGTATATAGTGAGTCTTCTGCTTTTAATCGATCTTTTTCAAATACAGTTTTGATTCTAATATCTCTTCACTTCTCTGGATCATGTACGCGACCTCAAATCAAGTCTCCGTAGGTGATAATCACTCTGATCCCCGAAACACTACTCCACTGACAGCGTTTCGGTAGACACACCTAACTTCGTTCTCTAAGGTCAGCGTCAGGTGACAGTACTTCCGGGTTGAACCTGGTTGTTCCAAGAAAGCCTTGCTCCTTGTTGTCACACCTAATAACGTACTTTGGAAGCAAACCATGTCGGTAGACTGGTAGTCTTCCTGTAACGGACGTAAAGGTAGACATTCAGCTGCCAACCACGACACTTGACGTAAACGTCGGCCTATTGGGACACTTTAAACATGGCACGGAACCAGTCGAGTAAGTTTTGTCAAATATTCAAAAATACATGTTTATTTTACAAGCTAGCAGTAGTCGTTCGTAATCATTCCCTCAGAGAAGGTCTAGGGGGTCTAGTGCCTTATACGGCGCGGTCACATTTGTCGTGGGTCGTCCTACGATTTTGATGTAGTATTTTAAAAAAGCTGTGACAGAAACAACCACCTACAACCACCTAAGCTAGCTCAAGACTAGCTTAGGTCTTTTAGGACTTTTTAACGTAACAAGACAGCTGAAGATTGTACAACATATGCACAACTATCCCGAGATTGTGGTCGCACACACGACGTTCGTACGACGAATACGACCGGGCGCTCATACAGGGCATTTTATGTACGGTGACTTTTATACTTTTTTGTGGCGTCTGTTTGCCAGGGCCTGTTGACAACATGGTCGCCATTGTACTCAAACACTGAGTCACGTATAAATCCGCGGAGTTGTGTTGACGTTAACAGGGCCTTGACTATAGACCCAGGGGGTCATCTAAAAGACGTTATGTTTGATAAATAACAGCTAAAGCATTAGTAAAGTATGGGTAGTTAGACAGGTTAATGATTTTGTGTGTGATCAGTAGCGCCTCCTAGGGTCAATGACACGGGATTGCAGCGGAAGGTCGAAGTTTCGAGAGTAAACACACAGTCATAGACCTGCTCTTGTGGGGAGGGGGGCATCCTACACCTGGTAGCGACTGTAACTGTTGTTTATCGGTATCGTCCATCTGGAACTACCTGTTGGAGTGTTGCAATTTAGAATATTATACATTTAATAGCGGTCCAAAATGTCATAACGTATAATAATCGCGAACAAACAATGCATCTTTTAAATGTTTTGGCCAGGGCCAGCAAAACATAAAATTCCAAACTTAAAATCATGACTCAAGACACAGAGTTGAAAAAAATTGTCTACAAGGGAAGTAACAATATATCGTCAAAATAGAACAAGGATATGATTGCTAAAAAAATTGTCTAATTGTCTTATAAAGTTTAAAAGACGTGGGCTCCTAATTTTAATAAATAACTTTTTTATTATATCATTGACTGAAATGTGCCATTTTTAAGTTCAAAAACGATGCAGAAAGCTGCTTTGAAACATATCACCGAATGTACAACTTTATTGTTCGAAGGAGTGGACAGAGCTATTGACGTTGTGGTCGAGAATGGCGGAATGGAGGCTTTCAAGAAACTGGCTCGTAAACTGGGGCTCAGCGAGGGCGACATTGACACAATATCCGTCCGGGCACCGCAAAACCTCACCGAGCAAAAGCAACAGATGCTGAGAATGTGGAAACAGCGAGGCGGCTCAAGAGCGACACCTACCGTACTGATGGAGGCTTGCAGGCAGGCGGGCATCACTGACGTGGCAGAGAAAATCCAAAGGGCGATGGATAGAGGAACCATATCTGGTGAGAATCGTTTTTCTTCATATCCAAACCGTTCAGTTTGTTCCTATCTTAAAGCAGTGTAATGATGAATATTTCAAATCATAATGAAAAGTCCGTACCAAGTGTTCTTTAGTATTTGGTGAAAATAAAGAGTGTTTTAAACGATTTGTTTCACAGAGCAAATGCACGATGACGCATACGTAGGTGACGTCTGTGAACAAGCACTGAAGAAGTACTACAAGAGGACACAATCGTACTACACCCCTCTCAACTGGTGTCCGTGGGTCGAGATGGCTCAAAAAGACAACCACGTCCCCGTCAGGGTGAACCGGGTCACACGGGAGCTGTGCACGCCTGCCGATCTCGCCAAGGAAGAGCTCCTGACGGAAGACGACGCCGTTATCATGGCGGACAACGTCAAGCGAGTCATCTTCGAGGGCCCGTCGGGAATCGGGAAGACGACTCTACTGCGTAACATCGTCTGCCATTGGTCAATCGGGCAGAAGTTCAATGGTATAAAGATGATGTTCGCGCTGAAAGCTCGTCACCTCAAGGCTTCAGAGGACTTGTTTGACGCAATTTACCAGCACAACATCCTGCCGAGGGACTTTGTGATCGCGAAAGATCGGCTGAGAGAGTGGGTACAGAAGAACCAGGAGAAGGTCATGTTCATTATCGATGCGGTGGAAGAGACCCCCGGTTTCAGCCGAGACCATTTCGTCGCAGGGCTCATCTTCGGTAACTATCTCCGGGAGAGCTACGTCGTCCTCACCACCACTGCCATACACAATCTTAAAGTGCCAATCTTAAAGTCGTGCGACGCCTACTACGTCGTGGAAGGATTCAATCAAGAAGACGTCGATACGTTCGTGGGAAAATTCTTCAAGAAGGACAAGGAAGCACGGGGGATGAGAGAGTTGTTGACTCAGTACGGCCACTCAAGTCTTCAGTATGGCCACTCAAGTCTTGTTGATCTGTGTAAGACTCCCATGTACCTCATGCTTCTCTGTCTACTGTGGAAAGAGAAAGACAGGACGCGGCGAGATACGGTGACGGGGCTCTTTGAGGGGATCGTCGACATCTCCCTCCGCAAGTACTGCGAGAAACATCTCCATCTCAACCCGCAAGAAGAGATCCCGGAGGACCTTCAGTGCAAACTCGATGAGCTGTACGAACTTTCTTGGAAAACCCTTAACAAGAAGGGCCCGATCGTCTTGAAGGAGACCGAAGTGACGAACATCAGGGAAAGTATGGTGAAGCTTGGGTTTCTTATCAAAGAGAAAGGGCACCAAGCTGAGAAGTTCGCGTTCGGACACAGACTCCTCCGCGAGCTTTTCGCCGCCAAGTACGTGGTGAAGACTAACCGGAGAGACCTGTACGACATGATGTGGAGTAAAGGCTGTCATTCCATGCACAGGTTCAACACAGTGTGTCTCTTCGTGGCAGGTCTGCTAGGGGAACATGCGAACCCGCTGTTCGAATCCTTCGCGGACAGCCACAAAGCGATGACAGCAGACGCCAACTGTTCACAATGCTGCATCGACACAAACACGGTCCTGGCTTGCCGGTGTGTCGTGGAAAGCACGCAGCCTCGACAGTTCGGTCTCTTCGTGGCGGAAACGCTGACTGCGAACATGGGATCAGGTCGCGTCATCTCTCTCAACTTCTTCCGGCGACATCCGAAGTTAAACACTCTCCTTGGCCTCTCGTACATTGTTGAGAACATCAACTGCTTAGACGACCACGGTAGGGTGGATGACTCGAAGAGAATATCTCTCGTCCTGGATAACTTGTGGATCTACCGTCAGAAAGGTCTAGCCCGGTTGGGACAGGCTATCATGAAGACCCGGTGTATCGACAGTCTGGCTATCTCGTCTACGGGCCTGGACGTGAGTCTCACCAACCCGCGGAGTAACGACAGCAACAACGAGGGCATGTACAGCTTCTTCGAGGCAATCGGCGACCCCAGGAGCATGATCAGAGCCCTGACCATCTCTGCACAGATAGATCGGATGAGCGAGTCTGCCATCCAGGCCATCCCGGAAGCCTTCAAGAACAACGTAAACTTGGAACAGCTGGACCTCTTCACGCTGTTCTCCAAGAGATGTTCGTACCGCTGCAGTGACAGCGACAAGAGGAACATATGTCTCAGGACCAAACACATTGAGATGCTTCTGACGGACGTCACGAAGGCAATTGAGAACATGTCAAATCTTCGGACTCTGAGGATCTCGGCAAATGTCCTGCGCGAAGAAATGTCCAAAACGCTCTTCGTCCCTGCCCTGGACAGTCATCCCAGCATCAAGGCTCTCCACGTTGTCGGTCAGGTCAAAGGAAGAGGACACTTGACCATGACAGGTGCAAAATCTCTGGCTAGAATTCTAGAAAAGAACCGGAAGCTGGAAGCTGTGAGTATCCGGTTGACGACAGTGTCGGAGGACACCCGCGAGCCGCTAGCTGACACGCTGTGTGAGGGTCTTTGCCAAACAAGCGCGGCGTCTGTCGAACTCTTGTTTAACTGTGTCCTTCAGCGAGAGGCTCGCATCTTCGCAGACATTGTGAAGACAAACGCCAACGTCACAGACATCACCTATTCCTGGCACACGATGTTCCCGTCCTTCCTCGCAACGCTAGCCATCCACGTCAGAGTCTCCGCCACTCTGGAAAGACTGGTGCTCTGCGGCAAGTTTGAAGACGGGGAGTCGCTTGTAGAATTGGTGAAAGCCGCTATGGCGAACGATAAACTTGGCTCCCTTGTCCTGAACGGCAAGTTCTTTGTTGATCGGACGGTCTCTGCCGTCACGGCGTGCTTGAATGAACGACAGGAGGACAGGGAACTGGAGCGTCCGTTCATTCTACACCTCTCAGGCGATGTGGTGGGAGACAACGCGGAAGACGCCATGACTGAGCTAGACCAACTGTCAAAGTCGTGCGCGGATCACAACATTGTCGTCCACAACACTCTGTCGGTGGAGACACACCCTGATACGTACATCGGGAGTCTGCAGCTGAGAGCTGCCATGAGGGCGAAGAGAGAGCGACGGCTGAGATCACCCCAGGCATCTGAGAGGTCAGTCCAAGAAGAGCCGCGGAAAGTGCGCAAGACTGCCAAGAGACGGCGCGGGAAAACGAGAGGACGGAACAGGGAAGAGCGAGCGTTATCGAAAGAAGAGTCACACAGGAGCCGACAGAACTGGCTAAAGTGTCACGTCATTGGACTTATCATCATTCTTGTTGTTGTAGTTGCGGGAGTAGTTATCTTAGGATGGTGCGATGTCAGAGGTGGGACGTAAAATCCAACTTTGCTTGTGGATTGTCGTAATATATCGTAACATCGGCTTGGTAATCGACAGGGACAAAATTCAATATCATAACTCTGAAGTCAAGTATTTATCATAACTTTAACTTTTTTTCAAATGTTTCATCATAGGAATATATGCAGAAATTTGTATCGAAACTGTAAAGCAATGCTTGTTTGAAATAAACTGTCTGAAAGCTATTGTCCATTGTAGTAAGTGTGTTTATTTTCAACGTTACTCCTCCCACTGCTTGAAGATTGCGGATACGGCGTCCAAGCAGATGTTGGGGTGACGGATCGTAATGAATTCAGAGTCACGGGCGGGCTTTTTACCGCATGTAAAGAGAGGAACAGAAAACATTACGAGCTAGCTGTAAGGGTGAAAGATAAACCTGTACATCTGAATCCGCGCGGCATAAGTGAAGCTTACAAAGCTTCTTTCGTAACGTTTGTCAAGGCTCATTTGTACTTTTATTAACGTTTATCCAAGGACAAGAACACTATACAGATAATGTCCTTGGTTTATCCAATAAAGGAATAATGCGAGAATTCTGAACGATTGCAGTTTATGTTTGTTTCATGATTCTCTCCTGTGACCCAACACGTGTCAGCCAGCCAAAGCTAACAAGAAGCCGGTAGTTTACTAGATTAGATGTTACGGAACTATGGCGATACCCACCGAGCAAAGGCACGATTTCCCTCCTACTATCTGCTTGGTTTTCATTCATATGTTAATGAGATCGACAGCGAAAAACTCGCTTCTGCAAACATTTGGCAAAGGATGTGACGACTTCTGCAAGGAATCAGCTGATCGCAAAATCACATTTTGACGTGCATTTATAACTCTAGAATGAAGTATATTTATCACCTCTGGCACGCATGTAGTTTTTAGGTGTTGGGCCAATCTTACTTTCGTGTCTACCTTATCTGTTAACATTGACCACTAAAGATATAAGATACGGAGCTGGATCGATTTCGATTGTACGGGTTGTTGTAACAGTATTGTGCTTCAGCTGTACATCTACAAGCTAGTCTTAGAGTTACAGATCTACTACAACACAGATATGCAATGGTCTAGTACAGATGGAACTACATGTATATGCAGTCTACAACGGAGCTAATGCAGAGTGTATGTTACTAACCTGAAACCCTGGCCTCGACTCAATTCAAATGGCAGCGGGCTAACTTATTCCGCTGGCTGACTGCTCTCACCAGTCATTGGCTAATCTAATGAGCATGTAAATGAGCTAAGGAGATAAGGATGTAAATCTGGCTACTAAGCACTACGTCATAGGTAAGGCCATGTTGATTTGATTATATGGATGACACCCTCGCGCGCATGAATTTTCGGCCGTTTCAAAAAAAAAAGTTTTCAACCATACTGTATATCGTACAAAACAGTTGCAAAATGAGCAAAAATATACCGTAAGTTACAAAATACCAATGTCGTAGAATGCCAAAATCAAATGAAAAAAGTCGAAATTGTAAAGAAATGAACTTGAAGACTAGATTATTCGCCAAACCATATTCTGTCCCATTTGTTCAACCCTCATGACCACGTAGATTTCATAATGAAAACAACTTTTTTTTTTTGCAAAACTTTTTTTTTATTCGCACGCGCGCAGTTTTGGGGTTCCCGGAGGATGTCATCCATATAATCAAATCAACATGGCCTAACTAGGCCCCATAAATCACGGACGGGTCAAGCCTGTTACATAGTCTACAGGTTCAACACTTGCCTGGCCTCGAAGATCAACGTCAAGAAACATTATGATGACGTCTTCATTCACTCAGTAAACAAGTTTTAAACTTTGACCCTTAGGTTCCACTTTTCGCCTGATGAAAATCTTACGTCGCAGTATGTCAGTTATTTGAATCATCCGCACGTGTCAGTGAGGATGTCTAGCGGTTCGTTTCATATTTGCCGTTGCTAGATATGGGTTCTTCTGCAATGATAATTACAGCCGTTTGGCGGCGCTATTTAGGGACCGTGGATAAGTTTATGCCAATGACATTGCATTGACCATAGGTTTGTCCAAATATCACGTTTTTATGTTACCAATGCGTCATTGAGAAGGAAAGGTATTCATAAACTAGAAAGGCAGACATTTGCTTGAGAGCAAATGCAGCAGATGGCTTCACCACATCCCCCATACCGAAAATGGATCTATCCTACGATGGCTGCCAATAGTCTACACCCCCACTGCAGCAATGGAACCTTCCAATGCCGGAAATAGCCAAAAAGCCCTATTTTACATAACTTTAAAGTGGTGTATGTCAAAATCGAGAATGACATTCTTTGGACATGTGTCCAAGGTATCCCCATACCAAATTTCAGGTCATTCGGATTTAATATTAGGGCACAGGAGCCAAAAATGTACTTTTTTGGTCCGAAAATAGCAAAAAAGCCCTATTTTACACAATTTTAAAGTGGTATATGTCAAAATCGTGAATGGCATTCTTTGGACATGTGTCCAAGGTATCCCCATACCGAATTTCAGGTCATTCAGATTTAATATTAGGGCACAGGAGCCAAACATGTACATTTTTGGTCCGAAAATAGCCAAAAAGCCTTATTTTTCCCAATTATAAAGTGGTGTATGTCAAAAGCTTGAATGAATTTTTGTAGACATATGTCCAAGGTATCCCCATACCAAATTTCAGGTCATTTGGTTTTAGTACCTGGGAACCAGATCTCAAAATGTATATTTTTTGCCTGAAAATGGCCAAAAAACCCAAATAAAACAATTTTTCAAAAAAATGAAAAAAACGCGTCAGGGTATTTGCCCACTCTACCTTCATGCCAAATTTCGTGTTATTTGGCCGGAAAATGGCAGAGATGAATCCATTTAAAGAAATGGCAGGAGGAGAAGGAGAAGGAGAAGAAACATGAGGGAACACAATATGTCTTCACCACTTTGTGGTGAAGCCATAACAAATAGATCAGAATCTAACTTAAGGCCACACCAATTTAATTTCTTGGTTAACGGATTTTTCTAGAAAAATAATGGAGCGGGCGGGCGAAAAAAAATAAAAACAGGCCTAGGCATCCTATTATGGCCCAAAATGGTACGATAGGAGCCATGAAGTCAACATACCATGCTGGTTCAAAATTTAAACAATGAATTTTAAACTTTTAACTAGAAAGGCCAATATTTGCTTTGGAGCAAATACAGCGATGGGTTCACCACATTTTACGACATGGCAGGGAAAGAATGGGAAACACAAGGGAAAACAATGATTTACATTGATATAACTATAATATGAAGTAAAATACAACTAAAACAACAGTTGGATAGCTATTCCCTACTTTATTGGTTAGGATTTTTAATTGCATAATGCAAACTGTTGATTTTCAAAATAAAAAAAAAAACGTACCATGCCCGGCATTCCAATGCTGGAGCAGGAAAGCTTGAAATACCTACCAAAACACTTGAATACAGACATACTGTCAGTATGGAAATGCTTCTGTGCAGGTGTTAATCAAGTTAAATCCCAACAGCCAATCAGCAAGAAGTATAGAGGAAAGCTGCATGCCTATTGGTTGATGCCCTGCATTCCATTCTGATGACTCATGCCCAAACGTGGTAAACAAGGCAGACTAACACAGTAATACATTTGCTATAACACAGACCAAAAACTCAAATAAAACCATTCTAAAAGCCTGTATCACAATAATTTAAAAAACGCCTAGGGGTATTTGCCCACTGTACCTCCATACCAAATTTCAGGACCTTAGGCCCTAAAATGAAGAAGCTGAATCCATTTAAAGATATGGCAGGAGGAGGAGGAGGAGGAGAAGGAGAAGAAACATCAGAAAAAGCAATATGGTTTCACCACACCACTTCGTGGTGTGGTGAACCCATAATGAAGAGTAGTTTCTTCCTGCAGATCAACCATAGACTTGTTGGGAGTGTCCTGATGGCTGCAAGCTGTTTACTAGTATTTTGTGAATGATGCAGAAAAATCCCTGCACGTAGTACACGTCTACCTAGTATACTGAGTGTGTTGCAGTTTTAATCAGTTATAAGCTCAGTAACGCTCACAGTTATAAGTTCAGTTATAGGCTCACAACATTGATAGATGGAAAATTAGTTAGACGAAGTTGCTTCAGAACCTGACTTTTTTTTTTGCAAGTCAGAAAAAAGTAGGCGAACCAGAGAACAAATTAAATTGTCCATAGGAGTTGAAACAAAACATCCCGAGCTTGGAAATAAAACACACTTCAACCACTTATTAACCTTTTTTTGTTTTTTATTTATTGTGAAAAGAACAAATTTTCTGATACACCAGTTTTTCTTTAAACCCTCATAGGCAGTGAGGCCAGGACAGCCTCAAAAATAAAAAATAAAAAGCTCAATTTCCAGTCAGCACGGCTGTCAGTGATACGGGTTGGGGGTTCATAACTGTACATTCCTAAAACATGACAAAAAGTGGGATGGGTCAGACGAAAAAATCTTTTCCGTCATGAACTGGATTTTCCCAGAATAGCATCAGTTTCCGTTAACACTTTACATGGTGTTCAAGTCAGCTACAAAAAGTGCACATAGTTGTTCAACAATGCAGACTGTTGGTTTCGTAACTGAGGTATATCCAGTGTTTGTCATAGAAAGCTGACATGGTGGAGTCAAAGGGACTATAGTATAGGATGGCAGACATATCAT
>NW_017803976.1:760906-761945 GCF_001625305.1 Branchiostoma belcheri
TAACTGTACATTCCTAAAACATGACAAAAAGTGGGGCTGGGTCAGACGAAAAAATCTTTTCCGTCATGAACTGGATTTTCCCAGAGTAGCATCAGTTTCCGTTAACACTTTACATGGTGTTCAAGTCAGCTACAAAAAGTGCACAGAGTTGTTCAACAATGCAGACTGTTGGTTTCGTAACTGAGGTATATCCAGCGTTTGCCATAGAAAGCTGACGTGGTGGAGTCAAAGGGACTATAGTATAGGATGGCAGACATATCATCAGAGTGACAATGCAACTCCTCATGGCAGCTTGGTTCGAAACTTGGCCTGAAGTCTCCCCTGGATGTACAGTATATCACTATTTCCCTTCACCTAGTGTCTAACAGTTCCTATACGAATGTACCGATATCACAATCATAACAACATGGTGGAAGATGGTCTGTAACAATGCAATACCTGTTTTTTTTTCACATTTTTTTTCAATACAGCCACATGTGCCCTGTACATGTGTTTAGAAATGTTACATATCTGAGGACAACTATGTATGAGGCTTGTAAACATACATGGAGGTGGAACATGTCAAGCAGCAGTCAAGAGGGGTATTTCACGTACACCGGCCTTACAAATGCCAAAAGAAACGTGGTCCTACTTTTTACAAAAACAAAGGGGAGGCAATGAGGGGGGGAAATAAAATGAAGAAATCCATGGATAAACAGCCATAGAACAAAAATGAATTCAACACATTTGGCAGCAGACATAATATCCATGCTTAAAAAATTTCATATTTTTTCCAAAGTCCGAGTGTGCAAGCTCTGGTATCATCAAACACTTTACATCTCATGAAACAAGTTTCCCCTCTGAATAGTACCTTGACACACCTATTCTGAAATGGTACATCCCATTACCAGTGCAAGAAAGACTGAACCATTCTAAATGAGGGGTGAACACTGGGCTTGCACAACAATTGGAAAGATACAAGTCTTCGGATACCAACAAGTTTGGTACATCATTCTCTTTATGAATAGCAGAGTTCAGAATTTACATTACGGACAAGTTG